>NW_027194008.1:0-34910 GCF_032444005.1 Ranitomeya imitator
CTCAGTGTTGTGAGAACGATGACTGGTTAAAATTTTTGGTGGTTTCTTGTTCAGTCCATTAGCCTACATCATGTGGCAAACCGGTGAGCATGTGGCTCTATTAGTATAGGAGATACCTGAAAACATATCACACTTTTCATCATAGTGCTTTTACCAATGCATAAAATGCATGGAGAAGTCATTTCGAATGACTGGTCCTCAGTGTTGTGAGAACGATGACTGGTTAAAATTTTTGGTGGTTTCTTGTTCAGTCCATAGGCCTACAACATGTGGCAAACCGGTGAGCATGTGGCTCTATTAGTATAGCAGATACCTGAAAACATATCACACTTTTCATCATAGTGCTTTTACCAATGCATAAAATGCATGGAGAAGTCATTTCGAATGACTGGTCCTCAGTGTTGTGAGAACGATGACTGGTTAAAATTTTTGGTGGTTTCTTGCTCAGTCCATAGGCCTACTTCATGTGGCAAACCGGTGAGCATGTGGCTCTATTAGTATAGGAGATACCTGAAAACATATCACACTTTTCATCATAGTGCTTTTACCAATGCATAAAATGCATGGAGAAGTCATTTCGAATGACTGGTCCTCAGTGTTGTGAGAACGATGACTGGTTAAAATTTTTGGTGGTTTCTTGTTCAGTCTATTAGCCTACATCATGTGGCAAACCGGTGAGCATGTGGCTCTATTAGTATAGGAGATACCTGAAAACATATCACACTTTTCATCATAGTGCTTTTACCAATGCATAAAATGCATGGAGAAGTCATTTCGAATGACTGGTCCTCAGTGTTGTGAGAACGATGACTGGTTAAAATTTTTGATGGTTTCTTGTTCAGTCCATAGGCCTACATCATGTGGCAAACCGGTGAGCATGTGGCTCTATTAGTATAGGAGATACCTGAAAACATATCACAATTTTCATCATAGTGCTTTTACCAATGCATAAAATGCATGGAGAAGTCATTTCGAATGACTGGTCCTCAGTGTTGTGAGAACGATGACTGGTTAAAATTTTTGGTGGTTTCTTGGTCAGTCCATAGGCCTACATCATGTGGCAAACCGGTGAGCATGTGGCTCTATTAGTATAGGAGATACCTGAAAACATATCACACTTTTCATCATAGTGCTTTTACCAATGCATAAAATGCATGGAGAAGTCATTTCGAATGACTGGTCCTCAGTGTTGTGAGAACGATGACTGGTTAAAATTTTTGGTGGTTTCTTGTTCAGTCCATAGGCCTACATCATGTGGGAAACCGGTGAGCATGTGGCTCTATTAGTATAGGAGATACCTGAAAACATATCACACTTTTCATCATAGTGCTTTTACCAATGCATAAAATGCCTGGAGAAGTCATTTCGAATGACTGGTCCTCAGTGTTGTGAGAACGATGACTGGTTAAAATTTTTGGTGGTTTCTTGTTCAGTCCATAGGCCTACATCATGTGGCAAACCGGTGAGCATGTGGCTCTATTAGTATAGCAGATACCTGAAAACATATCACACTTTTCATCAGTGCTTTTACCAATGCATAAAATGCATGGAGAAGTCATTTCGAATGACTGGTCCTCAGTGTTGTGAGAACGATGACTGGTTAAAATTTTTGGTGGTTTCTTGTTCAGGTCCATAGGCCTACATCATGTGGCAAACCGGTGAGCATGTGGCTCTATTAGTATAGGAGATACCTGAAAACATATCACACTTTTCATCATAGTGCTTTTACCAATGCATAAAATGCATGGAGAACGTCATTTCGAATGACTGGTCCTCAGTGTTGTGAGAACGATGACTGGTTAAAATTTTTGGTGGTTTCTTGTTCAGTCCATAGGCCTACATCATGTGGCAAACCGGTGAGCATGTGGCTCTATTAGTATAGGAGATACCTGAAAACATATCACACTTTTCATCATAGTGCTTTATACCAATGCATAAAATGCATGGAGAAGTCATTTCGAATGACTGGTCCTCAGTGTTGTGAGAACGATGACTGGTTAAAATTTTTGGTGGTTTCTTGTTCAGTCCATAGGCCTACATCATGTGGCAAACCGGTGAGCATGTGGCTCTATTAGTATAGGAGATACCTGAAAACATATCACACTTTTCATCAGTGCTTTTACCAATGCATAAAATGCATGGAGAAGTCATTTCGAATGACTGGTCCTCAGTGTTGTGAGAACGATGACTGGTTAAAATTTTTGGTGGTTTCTTGTTCAGTCCATAGGCCTACCTCATGTGGCAAACCGGTGAGCATGTGGCTCTATTAGTATAGGAGATACCTGAAAACATATCACACCTTTTCATCATAGTGCTTTTACCAATGCATAAAATGCATGGAGAAGTCATTTCGAATGATTGGTCCTCAGTGTTGTGAGAACGATGACTGGTTAAAATTTTTGGTGGTTTCTTGTTCAGTCCATTCGCCTACATCATGGGGCAAATCGGTGAGCATGTGGCTCTATTAGTATAGGAGATACCTGAAAACATATCACACTTTTCATCATAGTGCTTTTACCAATGCATAAAATGCATGGAGAAGTCATTTCGAATGACTGGTCCTCAGTGTTGTGAGAACGATGACTGGTTAAAATTTTTAGTGGTTTCTTGTTCAGTCCATAGGCCTACAACATGTGGCAAACGGTGAGCATGTGGCTCTATTAGTATAGGAGATACCTGAAAACATATCACACTTTTCATCATAGTGCTTTTACCAATGCAATAAAATGCATGGAGAAGTCATTTCGAATGACTGGTCCTCAGTGTTGTGAGAACGATGACTGGTTAAAATTTTTGGTGGTTTCTTGTTCAGTCCATTAGCCTACATCATGTGGCAAACGGTGAGCATGTGGCTCTATTAGTATAGGAGATACCTGAAAACATATCACACTTTTCATCATAGTGCTTTTACCAATGCATAAAATGCATGGAGAAGTCATTTCGAATGACTGGTCCTCAGTGTTGTGAGAACGATGACTGGTTAAAATTTTTGGTGGTTTCTTGTTCAGTCCATAGGGCCTACATCATGTGGCAAACCGGTGAGCATGTGGCTCTATTAGTATAGGAGATACCTGAAAACATATCACACTTTTCATCATAGTGCTTTTACCAATGCATAAAATGCATGGAGAAGTCATTTCGAATGACTGGTCCTCAGTGTTGTGAGAACGATGACTGGTTAAAATTTTTGGTGGTTTCTTGTTCAGTCCATAGGCCTACATCATGTGGCAAACCGGTGAGCAGTGTAGGCTCTATTAGTATAGGAGATACCTGAAAACATATCACACTTTTCATCATAGTGCTTTTACCAATGCATAAAATGCATGGAGAAGTCATTTCGAATGACTGGTCCTCAGTGTTGTGAGAACGATGACTGGTTAAAATTTTTGGTGGGTTTCTTGTTCAGTCCATAGGCCTACAATATGTGGCAAACCGGTGAGCATGTGGCTCTATTAGTATAGGAGATACCTGAAAACATATCACACTTTTCATCATAGTGCTTTTACCAATGCATAAAATGCATGGAGAAGTCATTTCGAATGACTGGTCCTCAGTGTTGTGAGAACGATGCTGGTTAAAATTTTTGGTGGTTTCTTGTTCAGTACATAGGCCTACATCATGTGGCAAACCGGTGAGCATGTGGCTCTATTAGTATAGGAGATGCCTGAAAATCATATCACACTTTTCATCATAGTGCTTTTACCAATGCATAAAATGCATGGAGAAGTCATTTCGAATGACTGGTCCTCAGTGTTGTGAGAACGATGACTGGTTAAAATTTTTGGTGGTTTCTTGTTCAGTCCATAGGCCTACATCATGTGGCAAACCGGTGAGCATGTGGCTCTCTTAGTATAGGAGATACCTGAAAACATATCACACTTTTCATCATAGTGCTTTTACACCAATGCATAAATGCATGGAGAAGTCATTTCGAATGACTGGTCCTCAGTGTTGTGAGAACGATGACTGGTTAAAATTTTTGGTGGTTTCTTGTTCAGTCCATAGGCCGACATCATGTGGCAAACCGGTGAGCATGTGGCTCTATTAGTATAGGAGATACCTGAAAACATATCACACTTTTCATCATAGTGCTTTTACCAATGCATAAAATGCATGGAGAAGTCATTTCGAATGACT
Organism: Ranitomeya imitator; assembly: GCF_032444005.1. Taxonomy (NCBI): domain Eukaryota; kingdom Metazoa; phylum Chordata; class Amphibia; order Anura; family Dendrobatidae; genus Ranitomeya; species Ranitomeya imitator. The sequence continues at coordinate 4,138 of NW_027194008.1, forward strand.
GGTCCTCAGTGTTGTGAGAACGATGACTGGTTAAAATTTTTGGTGGTTTCTTGTTCAGTCCATAGGCCTACATCATGTGGCAAACCGCAGGTGAGCATGTGGCTCTATTAGTATAGGAGATACCTGAAAACATATCACACTTTTCATCATAGTGCTTTTACCAATGCAAAAAATGCATGGAGAAGTCATTTCGAATGACTGGTCCTCAGTGTTGTGAGAACGATGACTGGTTAAAATTTTTGGTGGTTTCTTGTTCAGTCCATAGGCCTACATCATGTGGGCAAACTTGGTGAGCATGTGGCTCTATTAGTATAGGAGATACCTGTAAACATATCACACTTTTCATCACAGTGCTTTTACCAATGCATAAAATGCATGGAGAAGTCATTTCGAATGACTGGTCCTCAGTGTTTGTGAGAACGATGACTGGTTAAAATTTTTGGTGGTTTCTTGTTCAGTCCATAGGCCTACATCATGTGGCAAACCGGTGAGCATGTGGCTCTATTAGTATAGGAGATACCTGAAAACATATCACACTTTTCATCATAGTGCTTTTACCAATGCATAAAAATGCATGGAGAAGTCATTTCGAATGACTGGTCCTCAGTGTTGTGAGAACGATGACTGGTTAAAATTTTTGATGGTTTCTTGTTCAGTCCATAGGCCTACATCATGTGGCAAACCGGTGAGCATGTGGCTCTATTAGTATAGGAGATACCTGAAAACATATCACACTTTTCATCATAGTGCTTTTACCAATGCATAAAATGCATGGAGAAGTCATTTCGAATGACTGGTCCTCAGTGTTGTGAGAACGATGACTGGTTAAAATTTTTGGTGGTTTCTTGTTCAGTCCATAGGCCTACAATATGTGGCAAACCGGTGAGCATGTGGCTCTATTAGTATAGGAGATACCTGAAAACATATCACACTTTTCATCATAGTGCTTTTACCAATGCATAAAATGCATGGAGAAGTCATTTCGAATGACTGGTCCTCAGTGTTGTGAGAACGATGACTGGTTAAAATATTTTGGTGGTTTCTTGTTCAGTGCCCATAGGCCTACATCATGTGGCAAACCGGTGAGCATGTGGCTCTATTAGTATAGGAGATACCTGAAAACATATCACACTTTTCATCATAGTGCTTTTACAATGCATAAAATGCATGGAGAAGTCATTTCGAATGACTGGTCCTCAGTGTTGTGAGAACGATGACTGGTTAAAATTTTTGGTGGTTTCTTGTTCAGTCCATAGGCCTACATCATGTGGCAAACCGGTGAGCATGTGGCTCTATTAGTATAGGAGATACCTGAAAACATATCACACTTTTCATCATAGTGCTTTTACCAATGCATAAAATGCATGGAGAAGTCATTTCGAATGACTGGTCCTCAGTGTTGTGAGAACGATGACTGGTTAAAATTTTTGGTGGTTTCTTGTTCAGTCCATAGGCCGACATCATGTGGCAAACCGGTGAGCATGTGGCTCTATTAGTATAGGAGATACCTGAAAACATATCACACTTTTCATCATAGTGCTTTTACCAATGCATAAAATGCATGGAGAAGTCATTTCGAATGACTGGTCCTCAGTGTTGTGAGAACGATGACTGGTTAAAAATTTTTGGTGGTTTCTTGTTCAGTCCATAGGCCTACATCATGTGGCAAACCGGTGAGCATGTGGCTCTATTAGTATAGGAGATACCTGAAAACATATCACACTTTTCATCATAGTGCTTTTACCAATGCAAAAAATGCATGGAGAAGTCATTTCGAATGACTGGTCCTCAGTGTTGTGAGAACGATGACTGGTTAAAATTTTTGGTGGTTTCTTGTTCAGTCCATAGGCCTACATCATGTGGCAAACCTGGTGAGCATGTGGCTCTATTAGTATAGGAGATACCTGAAAACATATCACACTTTTCATCACAGTGCTTTTACCAATGCATAAAATGCATGGAGAAGTCATTTCGAATGACTGGTCCTCAGTGTTGTGAGAACGATGACTGGTTAAAATTTTTGGTGGTTTCTTGTTCAGTCCATAGGCCTACATCATGTGGCAAACCGGTGAGCATGTGGCTCTATTAGTATAGGAGATACCTGAAAACATATCACACTTTTCATCATAGTGCTTTTACCAATGCATAAAATGCATGGAGAAGTCATTTCGAATGACTGGTCCTCAGTGTTGTGAGAACGATGACTGGTTAAAATTTTGGTGGTTTCTTGTTCAGTCCATAGGCCTACATCATGTGGCAAACCGGTGAGCATGTGGCTCTATTAGTATAGGAGATACCTGAAAACATATCACACTTTTCATCACAGTGCTTTTACCAATGCAATAAAATGCATGGAGAAGTCATTTCGAATGACTGGTCCTCAGTGTTGTGAGAACGATGACTGGTTAAAATTTTTGGTGGTTTCTTGTTCAGTCCATAGGCCTACATCATGTGGCAAACCGGTGAGCATGTGGCTCTATTAGTATAGGAGAATACTGAAAACATATCACACTTTTCATCATAGTGCTTTTACCAATGCATAAAATGCATGGAGAAGTCATTTCGAATGACTGGTCCTCAGTGTTGTGAGAACGATGACTGGTTAAAATTTTTGGTGGTTTCTTGTTCAGTCCATAGGCCTACATCATGTGGCAAACCGGTGAGCATGTGGCTCTATTAGTATAGGAGATACCTGAAAAACATATCACACTTTTCATCATAGTGCTTTTACCAATGCATAAAATGCATGGAGAAGTCATTTCGAATGACTGGTCCTCAGTGTTGTGAGAACGATGACTGGTTAAAATTTTTGGTGGTTTCTTGTTCAGTCCATTAGCCTACATCATGTGGCAAACCGGTGAGCATGTGGCTCTATTAGTATAGGAGATACCTGAAAACATATCACACTTTTCATCATAGTGCTTTTACCAATGCATAAAATGCATGGAGAAGTCATTTCGAATGACTGGTCCTCAGTGTTGTGAGAACGATGACTGGTTAAAATTTTTGGTGGTTTCTTGTTCAGTCCATAGGGCCTACATCATGTGGCAAACTGGTGAGCATGTGGCTCTATTAGTATAGGAGATACCTGAAAACATATCACACTTTTCATCACAGTGCTTTTTACCAATGCATAAAATGCATGGAGAAGTCATTTCGAATGACTGGTCCTCAGTGTTGTGAGAACGATGACTGGTTAAAATTTTTGGTGGTTTCTTGTTCAGTCCATAGGCCTACATCATGTGGCAAAAACCGGTGAGCATGTGGCTCTATTAGTATAGGAGATACCTGAAAACATATCACACTTTTCATCATAGTGCATTTAACCAATGCATAAAATGCATGGAGAAGTCATTTCGAATGACTGGTCCTCAGTGTTGTGAGAACGATGACTGGTTAAAATTTTTGGTGGTTTCTTGTTCAGTCCATAGGCCTACATCATGTGGCAAACAGGTGAGCATGTGGCTCTATTAGTATAGGAGATACCTGAAAACATATCACACTTTTCATCACAGTGCTTTTACCAATGCATAAAATGCATGGAGAAGTCATTTCAAATGACTGGTCCTCAGTGTTGTGAGAACGATGACTGGTTAAAATTTTTGGTGGTTTCTTGTTCAGTCCATAGGCCTACATCATGTGGCAAACCGGTGAGCATGTGGCTCTATTAGTATAGGAGATACCTGAAAACATATCACACTTTTCATCATAGTGCTTTTACCAATGCATAAAATGCATGGAGAAGTCATTTCGAATGACTGGTCCTCAGTGTTGTGAGAACGATGACTGGTTAAAATTTTTGGTGGTTTCTTGTTCAGTCCATAGGCCTACATCATGTGGCAAACCGGTGAGCATGTGGCTCTATTAGTATAGGAGATACCTGAAAACATATCACACTTTTCATCATAGTGCTTTTACCAATGCATAAAATGCATGGAGAAGTCATTTCGAATGACTGGTCCTCAGTGTTGTGAGAACGATGACTGGTTAAAATTTTTGGTGGTTTCTTGTTCAGTCCATTAGCCTACATCATGTGGCAAACCGGTGAGCATGTATGGCTCTAATAGTATAGGAGATACCTGAAAACATATCACACTTTTCATCATAGTGCTTTTACCAATGCATAAAATGCATGGAGAAGTCATTTCGAATGACTGGTCCTCAGTGTTGTGAGAACGATGACTGGTTTAAAATTTTTGGTGGTTTCTTGTTCAGATCCATAGGCCTACATCATGTGGCAAACCGGTGAGCATGTGGCTCTATTAGTATAGGAGATACCTGAAAACATATCACACTTTTCATCATAGTGCTTTTACCAATGCATAAAATGCATGGAGAAGTCATTTCGAATGACTGGTCCTCAGTGTTGTGAGAACGATGACTGGTTAAAATTTTTGGTGGTTTCTTGTTCAGTCCATTAGCCTACATCATGTGGCAAAACCGGTGAGCATGTGGCTCTATTAGTATAGGAGATACCTGAAAACATATCACACTTTTCATCATAGTGCTTTTACCAATGCATAAAATGCATGGAGAAGTCATTTCGAATGACTGGTCCTCAGTGTTGTGAGAACGATGACTGGTTAAAATTTTTTGGTGGTTTCTTGCTCAGGTCCATAGGCCTACTTCATGTGGCAAACCGGTGAGCATGTGGCTCTATTAGTATAGGAGATACCTGAAAACATATCACACTTTTCATCATAGTGCTTTTACCAATGCATAAAATGCATGGAGAAGTCATTTCGAATGACTGGTCCTCAGTGTTGTGAGAACGATGACTGGTTAAAATTTTTGGTGGTTTCTTGTTCAGTCTATTAGCCTACATCATGTGCAAACCGGTGAGCATGTGGCTCTATTAGTATAGGAGATACCTGAAAACATATCACACTTTTCATCATAGTGCTTTTACCAATGCATAAAATGCATGGAGAAGTCATTTCGAATGACTGGTCCTCAGTGTTGTGAGAACGATGACTGGTTAAAATTTTTGATGGTTTCTTGTTCAGGTCCATAGGCCTACATCATGTGGCAAACCGGTGAGCATGTGGCTCTATTAGTATAGGAGATACCTGAAAACATATCACACTTTTCATCATAGTGCTTTTACCAATGCATAAAATGCATGGAGAAGTCATTTCGAATGACTGGTCCTCAGTGTTGTGAGAACGATGACTGGTTAAAATTTTTGGTGGTTTCTTGTTCAGTCCATAGGCCTACATCATGTGGCAAACCGGTGAGCATGTGGCTCTATTAGTATAGGAGATACCTGAAAACATATCACACTTTTCATCATAGTGCTTTTACCAATGCATAAAATGCATGGAGAAGTCATTTCGAATGACTGGTCCTCAGTGTTGTGAGAACGATGACTGGTTAAAATTTTTGGTGGTTTCTTGTTCAGTCCATAGGCCTACATCATGTGGCAAACCGGTGAGCATGTGGCTCTATTAGTATAGGAGATACCTGAAAACATATCACACTTTTCATCATAGTGCTTTTACCAATGCATATAAATGCCTGGAGAAGTCATTTCGAATGACTGGTCCTCAGTGTTGTGAGAACGATGACTGGTTAAAATTTTTGGTGGTTTCTTGTTCAGTCCATAGGCCTACATCATGTGGCAAACCGGTGAGCATGTGGCTCTATTAGTATAGGAGATACCTGAAAACATATCACACTTTTCATCATAGTGCTTTTACCAATGCATAAAATGCATGGAGAAGTCATTTCGAATGACTGGTCCTCAGTGTTGTGAGAACGATGACTGGTTAAAATTTTTGGTGGTTTCTTGTTCAGTCCATAGGCCTACATCATGTGGCAAACCGGTGAGCATGTGGCTCTATTAGTATAGGAGATACCTGAAAACATATCACACTTTTCATCATAGTGCTTTTACCAATGCATAAAATGCATGGAGAAGTCATTTCGAATGACTGGTCCTCAGTGTTGTGAGAACGATGACTGGTTAAAATTTTTGGTGGTTTCTTGTTCAGTCCATAGGCCTACATCATGTGGCAAACCGGTGAGCATGTGGCTCTATTAGTATAGGAGATACCTGAAAACATATCACACTTTTCATCATAGTGCTTTTACCAATGCATAAAATGCATGGAGAAGTCATTTCGAATGACTGGTCCTCAGTGTTGTGAGAACGATGACTGGTTAAAATTTTTGGTGGTTTCTTGTTCAGTCCATAGGCCTACATCATGTGGCAAACCGGTGAGCATGTGGCTCTATTAGTATAGGAGATACCTGAAAACATATCACACTTTTCATCATAGTGCTTTTACCAATGCATAAAATGCATGGAGAAGTCATTTCGAATGACTGGTCCTCAGTGTTGTGAGAACGATGACTGGTTAAAATTTTTGGTGGTTTCTTGTTCAGTCCATAGGCCTACATCATGTGGCAAACCGGTGAGCATGTGGCTCTATTAGTATAGGAGATACCTGAAAACATATCACACTTTTCATCATAGTGCTTTTACCAATGCATAAAATGCATGGAGAAGTCATTTCGAATGACTGGTCCTCAGTGTTGTGAGAACGATGACTGGTTAAAATTTTTGGTGGTTTCTTGTTCAGTCCATAGGCCTACATCATGTGGCAAACCGGTGAGCATGTGGCTCTATTAGTATAGGAGATACCTGAAAACATATCACACTTTTCATCATAGTGCTTTTACCAATGCATAAAATGCATGGAGAAGTCATTTCGAATGACTGGTCCTCAGTGTTGTGAGAACGATGACTGGTTAAAATTTTTGGTGGTTTCTTGTTCAGTCCATAGGCCTACATCATGTGGCAAACCGGTGAGCATGTGGCTCTATTAGTATAGGAGATACCTGAAAACATATCACACTTTTCATCATAGTGCTTTTACCAATGCATAAAATGCATGGAGAAGTCATTTCGAATGACTGGTCCTCAGTGTTGTGAGAACGATGACTGGTTAAAATTTTTGGTGGTTTCTTGTTCAGTCCATAGGCCTACATCATGTGGCAAACCGGTGAGCATGTGGCTCTATTAGTATAGGAGATACCTGAAAACATATCACACTTTTCATCATAGTGCTTTTACCAATGCATAAAATGCATGGAGAAGTCATTTCGAATGACTGGTCCTCAGTGTTGTGAGAACGATGACTGGTTAAAATTTTTGGTGGTTTCTTGTTCAGTCCATAGGCCTACATCATGTGGCAAACCGGTGAGCATGTGGCTCTATTAGTATAGGAGATACCTGAAAACATATCACACTTTTCATCATAGTGCTTTTACCAATGCATAAAATGCATGGAGAAGTCATTTCGAATGACTGGTCCTCAGTGTTGTGAGAACGATGACTGGTTAAAATTTTTGGTGGTTTCTTGTTCAGTCCATAGGCCTACATCATGTGGCAAACCGGTGAGCATGTGGCTCTATTAGTATAGGAGATACCTGAAAACATATCACACTTTTCATCATAGTGCTTTTACCAATGCATAAAATGCATGGAGAAGTCATTTCGAATGACTGGTCCTCAGTGTTGTGAGAACGATGACTGGTTAAAATTTTTGGTGGTTTCTTGTTCAGTCCATAGGCCTACATCATGTGGCAAACCGGTGAGCATGTGGCTCTATTAGTATAGGAGATACCTGAAAACATATCACACTTTTCATCATAGTGCTTTTACCAATGCATAAAATGCATGGAGAAGTCATTTCGAATGACTGGTCCTCAGTGTTGTGAGAACGATGACTGGTTAAAATTTTTGGTGGTTTCTTGTTCAGTCCATAGGCCTACATCATGTGGCAAACCGGTGAGCATGTGGCTCTATTAGTATAGGAGATACCTGAAAACATATCACACTTTTCATCATAGTGCTTTTACCAATGCATAAAATGCATGGAGAAGTCATTTCGAATGACTGGTCCTCAGTGTTGTGAGAACGATGACTGGTTAAAATTTTTGGTGGTTTCTTGTTCAGTCCATAGGCCTACATCATGTGGCAAACCGGTGAGCATGTGGCTCTATTAGTATAGGAGATACCTGAAAACATATCACACTTTTCATCATAGTGCTTTTACCAATGCATAAAATGCATGGAGAAGTCATTTCGAATGACTGGTCCTCAGTGTTGTGAGAACGATGACTGGTTAAAATTTTTGGTGGTTTCTTGTTCAGTCCATAGGCCTACATCATGTGGCAAACCGGTGAGCATGTGGCTCTATTAGTATAGGAGATACCTGAAAACATATCACACTTTTCATCATAGTGCTTTTACCAATGCATAAAATGCATGGAGAAGTCATTTCGAATGACTGGTCCTCAGTGTTGTGAGAACGATGACTGGTTAAAATTTTTGGTGGTTTCTTGTTCAGTCCATAGGCCTACATCATGTGGCAAACCGGTGAGCATGTGGCTCTATTAGTATAGGAGATACCTGAAAACATATCACACTTTTCATCATAGTGCTTTTACCAATGCATAAAATGCATGGAGAAGTCATTTCGAATGACTGGTCCTCAGTGTTGTGAGAACGATGACTGGTTAAAATTTTTGGTGGTTTCTTGTTCAGTCCATAGGCCTACATCATGTGGCAAACCGGTGAGCATGTGGCTCTATTAGTATAGGAGATACCTGAAAACATATCACACTTTTCATCATAGTGCTTTTACCAATGCATAAAATGCATGGAGAAGTCATTTCGAATGACTGGTCCTCAGTGTTGTGAGAACGATGACTGGTTAAAATTTTTGGTGGTTTCTTGTTCAGTCCATAGGCCTACATCATGTGGCAAACCGGTGAGCATGTGGCTCTATTAGTATAGGAGATACCTGAAAACATATCACACTTTTCATCATAGTGCTTTTACCAATGCATAAAATGCATGGAGAAGTCATTTCGAATGACTGGTCCTCAGTGTTGTGAGAACGATGACTGGTTAAAATTTTTGGTGGTTTCTTGTTCAGTCCATAGGCCTACATCATGTGGCAAACCGGTGAGCATGTGGCTCTATTAGTATAGGAGATACCTGAAAACATATCACACTTTTCATCATAGTGCTTTTACCAATGCATAAAATGCATGGAGAAGTCATTTCGAATGACTGGTCCTCAGTGTTGTGAGAACGATGACTGGTTAAAATTTTTGGTGGTTTCTTGTTCAGTCCATAGGCCTACATCATGTGGCAAACCGGTGAGCATGTGGCTCTATTAGTATAGGAGATACCTGAAAACATATCACACTTTTCATCATAGTGCTTTTACCAATGCATAAAATGCATGGAGAAGTCATTTCGAATGACTGGTCCTCAGTGTTGTGAGAACGATGACTGGTTAAAATTTTTGGTGGTTTCTTGTTCAGTCCATAGGCCTACATCATGTGGCAAACCGGTGAGCATGTGGCTCTATTAGTATAGGAGATACCTGAAAACATATCACACTTTTCATCATAGTGCTTTTACCAATGCATAAAATGCATGGAGAAGTCATTTCGAATGACTGGTCCTCAGTGTTGTGAGAACGATGACTGGTTAAAATTTTTGGTGGTTTCTTGTTCAGTCCATAGGCCTACATCATGTGGCAAACCGGTGAGCATGTGGCTCTATTAGTATAGGAGATACCTGAAAACATATCACACTTTTCATCATAGTGCTTTTACCAATGCATAAAATGCATGGAGAAGTCATTTCGAATGACTGGTCCTCAGTGTTGTGAGAACGATGACTGGTTAAAATTTTTGGTGGTTTCTTGTTCAGTCCATAGGCCTACATCATGTGGCAAACCGGTGAGCATGTGGCTCTATTAGTATAGGAGATACCTGAAAACATATCACACTTTTCATCATAGTGCTTTTACCAATGCATAAAATGCATGGAGAAGTCATTTCGAATGACTGGTCCTCAGTGTTGTGAGAACGATGACTGGTTAAAATTTTTGGTGGTTTCTTGTTCAGTCCATAGGCCTACATCATGTGGCAAACCGGTGAGCATGTGGCTCTATTAGTATAGGAGATACCTGAAAACATATCACACTTTTCATCATAGTGCTTTTACCAATGCATAAAATGCATGGAGAAGTCATTTCGAATGACTGGTCCTCAGTGTTGTGAGAACGATGACTGGTTAAAATTTTTGGTGGTTTCTTGTTCAGTCCATAGGCCTACATCATGTGGCAAACCGGTGAGCATGTGGCTCTATTAGTATAGGAGATACCTGAAAACATATCACACTTTTCATCATAGTGCTTTTACCAATGCATAAAATGCATGGAGAAGTCATTTCGAATGACTGGTCCTCAGTGTTGTGAGAACGATGACTGGTTAAAATTTTTGGTGGTTTCTTGTTCAGTCCATAGGCCTACATCATGTGGCAAACCGGTGAGCATGTGGCTCTATTAGTATAGGAGATACCTGAAAACATATCACACTTTTCATCATAGTGCTTTTACCAATGCATAAAATGCATGGAGAAGTCATTTCGAATGACTGGTCCTCAGTGTTGTGAGAACGATGACTGGTTAAAATTTTTGGTGGTTTCTTGTTCAGTCCATAGGCCTACATCATGTGGCAAACCGGTGAGCATGTGGCTCTATTAGTATAGGAGATACCTGAAAACATATCACACTTTTCATCATAGTGCTTTTACCAATGCATAAAATGCATGGAGAAGTCATTTCGAATGACTGGTCCTCAGTGTTGTGAGAACGATGACTGGTTAAAATTTTTGGTGGTTTCTTGTTCAGTCCATAGGCCTACATCATGTGGCAAACCGGTGAGCATGTGGCTCTATTAGTATAGGAGATACCTGAAAACATATCACACTTTTCATCATAGTGCTTTTACCAATGCATAAAATGCATGGAGAAGTCATTTCGAATGACTGGTCCTCAGTGTTGTGAGAACGATGACTGGTTAAAATTTTTGGTGGTTTCTTGTTCAGTCCATAGGCCTACATCATGTGGCAAACCGGTGAGCATGTGGCTCTATTAGTATAGGAGATACCTGAAAACATATCACACTTTTCATCATAGTGCTTTTACCAATGCATAAAATGCATGGAGAAGTCATTTCGAATGACTGGTCCTCAGTGTTGTGAGAACGATGACTGGTTAAAATTTTTGGTGGTTTCTTGTTCAGTCCATAGGCCTACATCATGTGGCAAACCGGTGAGCATGTGGCTCTATTAGTATAGGAGATACCTGAAAACATATCACACTTTTCATCATAGTGCTTTTACCAATGCATAAAATGCATGGAGAAGTCATTTCGAATGACTGGTCCTCAGTGTTGTGAGAACGATGACTGGTTAAAATTTTTGGTGGTTTCTTGTTCAGTCCATAGGCCTACATCATGTGGCAAACCGGTGAGCATGTGGCTCTATTAGTATAGGAGATACCTGAAAACATATCACACTTTTCATCATAGTGCTTTTACCAATGCATAAAATGCATGGAGAAGTCATTTCGAATGACTGGTCCTCAGTGTTGTGAGAACGATGACTGGTTAAAATTTTTGGTGGTTTCTTGTTCAGTCCATAGGCCTACATCATGTGGCAAACCGGTGAGCATGTGGCTCTATTAGTATAGGAGATACCTGAAAACATATCACACTTTTCATCATAGTGCTTTTACCAATGCATAAAATGCATGGAGAAGTCATTTCGAATGACTGGTCCTCAGTGTTGTGAGAACGATGACTGGTTAAAATTTTTGGTGGTTTCTTGTTCAGTCCATAGGCCTACATCATGTGGCAAACCGGTGAGCATGTGGCTCTATTAGTATAGGAGATACCTGAAAACATATCACACTTTTCATCATAGTGCTTTTACCAATGCATAAAATGCATGGAGAAGTCATTTCGAATGACTGGTCCTCAGTGTTGTGAGAACGATGACTGGTTAAAATTTTTGGTGGTTTCTTGTTCAGTCCATAGGCCTACATCATGTGGCAAACCGGTGAGCATGTGGCTCTATTAGTATAGGAGATACCTGAAAACATATCACACTTTTCATCATAGTGCTTTTACCAATGCATAAAATGCATGGAGAAGTCATTTCGAATGACTGGTCCTCAGTGTTGTGAGAACGATGACTGGTTAAAATTTTTGGTGGTTTCTTGTTCAGTCCATAGGCCTACATCATGTGGCAAACCGGTGAGCATGTGGCTCTATTAGTATAGGAGATACCTGAAAACATATCACACTTTTCATCATAGTGCTTTTACCAATGCATAAAATGCATGGAGAAGTCATTTCGAATGACTGGTCCTCAGTGTTGTGAGAACGATGACTGGTTAAAATTTTTGGTGGTTTCTTGTTCAGTCCATAGGCCTACATCATGTGGCAAACCGGTGAGCATGTGGCTCTATTAGTATAGGAGATACCTGAAAACATATCACACTTTTCATCATAGTGCTTTTACCAATGCATAAAATGCATGGAGAAGTCATTTCGAATGACTGGTCCTCAGTGTTGTGAGAACGATGACTGGTTAAAATTTTTGGTGGTTTCTTGTTCAGTCCATAGGCCTACATCATGTGGCAAACCGGTGAGCATGTGGCTCTATTAGTATAGGAGATACCTGAAAACATATCACACTTTTCATCATAGTGCTTTTACCAATGCATAAAATGCATGGAGAAGTCATTTCGAATGACTGGTCCTCAGTGTTGTGAGAACGATGACTGGTTAAAATTTTTGGTGGTTTCTTGTTCAGTCCATAGGCCTACATCATGTGGCAAACCGGTGAGCATGTGGCTCTATTAGTATAGGAGATACCTGAAAACATATCACACTTTTCATCATAGTGCTTTTACCAATGCATAAAATGCATGGAGAAGTCATTTCGAATGACTGGTCCTCAGTGTTGTGAGAACGATGACTGGTTAAAATTTTTGGTGGTTTCTTGTTCAGTCCATAGGCCTACATCATGTGGCAAACCGGTGAGCATGTGGCTCTATTAGTATAGGAGATACCTGAAAACATATCACACTTTTCATCATAGTGCTTTTACCAATGCATAAAATGCATGGAGAAGTCATTTCGAATGACTGGTCCTCAGTGTTGTGAGAACGATGACTGGTTAAAATTTTTGGTGGTTTCTTGTTCAGTCCATAGGCCTACATCATGTGGCAAACCGGTGAGCATGTGGCTCTATTAGTATAGGAGATACCTGAAAACATATCACACTTTTCATCATAGTGCTTTTACCAATGCATAAAATGCATGGAGAAGTCATTTCGAATGACTGGTCCTCAGTGTTGTGAGAACGATGACTGGTTAAAATTTTTGGTGGTTTCTTGTTCAGTCCATAGGCCTACATCATGTGGCAAACCGGTGAGCATGTGGCTCTATTAGTATAGGAGATACCTGAAAACATATCACACTTTTCATCATAGTGCTTTTACCAATGCATAAAATGCATGGAGAAGTCATTTCGAATGACTGGTCCTCAGTGTTGTGAGAACGATGACTGGTTAAAATTTTTGGTGGTTTCTTGTTCAGTCCATAGGCCTACATCATGTGGCAAACCGGTGAGCATGTGGCTCTATTAGTATAGGAGATACCTGAAAACATATCACACTTTTCATCATAGTGCTTTTACCAATGCATAAAATGCATGGAGAAGTCATTTCGAATGACTGGTCCTCAGTGTTGTGAGAACGATGACTGGTTAAAATTTTTGGTGGTTTCTTGTTCAGTCCATAGGCCTACATCATGTGGCAAACCGGTGAGCATGTGGCTCTATTAGTATAGGAGATACCTGAAAACATATCACACTTTTCATCATAGTGCTTTTACCAATGCATAAAATGCATGGAGAAGTCATTTCGAATGACTGGTCCTCAGTGTTGTGAGAACGATGACTGGTTAAAATTTTTGGTGGTTTCTTGTTCAGTCCATAGGCCTACATCATGTGGCAAACCGGTGAGCATGTGGCTCTATTAGTATAGGAGATACCTGAAAACATATCACACTTTTCATCATAGTGCTTTTACCAATGCATAAAATGCATGGAGAAGTCATTTCGAATGACTGGTCCTCAGTGTTGTGAGAACGATGACTGGTTAAAATTTTTGGTGGTTTCTTGTTCAGTCCATAGGCCTACATCATGTGGCAAACCGGTGAGCATGTGGCTCTATTAGTATAGGAGATACCTGAAAACATATCACACTTTTCATCATAGTGCTTTTACCAATGCATAAAATGCATGGAGAAGTCATTTCGAATGACTGGTCCTCAGTGTTGTGAGAACGATGACTGGTTAAAATTTTTGGTGGTTTCTTGTTCAGTCCATAGGCCTACATCATGTGGCAAACCGGTGAGCATGTGGCTCTATTAGTATAGGAGATACCTGAAAACATATCACACTTTTCATCATAGTGCTTTTACCAATGCATAAAATGCATGGAGAAGTCATTTCGAATGACTGGTCCTCAGTGTTGTGAGAACGATGACTGGTTAAAATTTTTGGTGGTTTCTTGTTCAGTCCATAGGCCTACATCATGTGGCAAACCGGTGAGCATGTGGCTCTATTAGTATAGGAGATACCTGAAAACATATCACACTTTTCATCATAGTGCTTTTACCAATGCATAAAATGCATGGAGAAGTCATTTCGAATGACTGGTCCTCAGTGTTGTGAGAACGATGACTGGTTAAAATTTTTGGTGGTTTCTTGTTCAGTCCATAGGCCTACATCATGTGGCAAACCGGTGAGCATGTGGCTCTATTAGTATAGGAGATACCTGAAAACATATCACACTTTTCATCATAGTGCTTTTACCAATGCATAAAATGCATGGAGAAGTCATTTCGAATGACTGGTCCTCAGTGTTGTGAGAACGATGACTGGTTAAAATTTTTGGTGGTTTCTTGTTCAGTCCATAGGCCTACATCATGTGGCAAACCGGTGAGCATGTGGCTCTATTAGTATAGGAGATACCTGAAAACATATCACACTTTTCATCATAGTGCTTTTACCAATGCATAAAATGCATGGAGAAGTCATTTCGAATGACTGGTCCTCAGTGTTGTGAGAACGATGACTGGTTAAAATTTTTGGTGGTTTCTTGTTCAGTCCATAGGCCTACATCATGTGGCAAACCGGTGAGCATGTGGCTCTATTAGTATAGGAGATACCTGAAAACATATCACACTTTTCATCATAGTGCTTTTACCAATGCATAAAATGCATGGAGAAGTCATTTCGAATGACTGGTCCTCAGTGTTGTGAGAACGATGACTGGTTAAAATTTTTGGTGGTTTCTTGTTCAGTCCATAGGCCTACATCATGTGGCAAACCGGTGAGCATGTGGCTCTATTAGTATAGGAGATACCTGAAAACATATCACACTTTTCATCATAGTGCTTTTACCAATGCATAAAATGCATGGAGAAGTCATTTCGAATGACTGGTCCTCAGTGTTGTGAGAACGATGACTGGTTAAAATTTTTGGTGGTTTCTTGTTCAGTCCATAGGCCTACATCATGTGGCAAACCGGTGAGCATGTGGCTCTATTAGTATAGGAGATACCTGAAAACATATCACACTTTTCATCATAGTGCTTTTACCAATGCATAAAATGCATGGAGAAGTCATTTCGAATGACTGGTCCTCAGTGTTGTGAGAACGATGACTGGTTAAAATTTTTGGTGGTTTCTTGTTCAGTCCATAGGCCTACATCATGTGGCAAACCGGTGAGCATGTGGCTCTATTAGTATAGGAGATACCTGAAAACATATCACACTTTTCATCATAGTGCTTTTACCAATGCATAAAATGCATGGAGAAGTCATTTCGAATGACTGGTCCTCAGTGTTGTGAGAACGATGACTGGTTAAAATTTTTGGTGGTTTCTTGTTCAGTCCATAGGCCTACATCATGTGGCAAACCGGTGAGCATGTGGCTCTATTAGTATAGGAGATACCTGAAAACATATCACACTTTTCATCATAGTGCTTTTACCAATGCATAAAATGCATGGAGAAGTCATTTCGAATGACTGGTCCTCAGTGTTGTGAGAACGATGACTGGTTAAAATTTTTGGTGGTTTCTTGTTCAGTCCATAGGCCTACATCATGTGGCAAACCGGTGAGCATGTGGCTCTATTAGTATAGGAGATACCTGAAAACATATCACACTTTTCATCATAGTGCTTTTACCAATGCATAAAATGCATGGAGAAGTCATTTCGAATGACTGGTCCTCAGTGTTGTGAGAACGATGACTGGTTAAAATTTTTGGTGGTTTCTTGTTCAGTCCATAGGCCTACATCATGTGGCAAACCGGTGAGCATGTGGCTCTATTAGTATAGGAGATACCTGAAAACATATCACACTTTTCATCATAGTGCTTTTACCAATGCATAAAATGCATGGAGAAGTCATTTCGAATGACTGGTCCTCAGTGTTGTGAGAACGATGACTGGTTAAAATTTTTGGTGGTTTCTTGTTCAGTCCATAGGCCTACATCATGTGGCAAACCGGTGAGCATGTGGCTCTATTAGTATAGGAGATACCTGAAAACATATCACACTTTTCATCATAGTGCTTTTACCAATGCATAAAATGCATGGAGAAGTCATTTCGAATGACTGGTCCTCAGTGTTGTGAGAACGATGACTGGTTAAAATTTTTGGTGGTTTCTTGTTCAGTCCATAGGCCTACATCATGTGGCAAACCGGTGAGCATGTGGCTCTATTAGTATAGGAGATACCTGAAAACATATCACACTTTTCATCATAGTGCTTTTACCAATGCATAAAATGCATGGAGAAGTCATTTCGAATGACTGGTCCTCAGTGTTGTGAGAACGATGACTGGTTAAAATTTTTGGTGGTTTCTTGTTCAGTCCATAGGCCTACATCATGTGGCAAACCGGTGAGCATGTGGCTCTATTAGTATAGGAGATACCTGAAAACATATCACACTTTTCATCATAGTGCTTTTACCAATGCATAAAATGCATGGAGAAGTCATTTCGAATGACTGGTCCTCAGTGTTGTGAGAACGATGACTGGTTAAAATTTTTGGTGGTTTCTTGTTCAGTCCATAGGCCTACATCATGTGGCAAACCGGTGAGCATGTGGCTCTATTAGTATAGGAGATACCTGAAAACATATCACACTTTTCATCATAGTGCTTTTACCAATGCATAAAATGCATGGAGAAGTCATTTCGAATGACTGGTCCTCAGTGTTGTGAGAACGATGACTGGTTAAAATTTTTGGTGGTTTCTTGTTCAGTCCATAGGCCTACATCATGTGGCAAACCGGTGAGCATGTGGCTCTATTAGTATAGGAGATACCTGAAAACATATCACACTTTTCATCATAGTGCTTTTACCAATGCATAAAATGCATGGAGAAGTCATTTCGAATGACTGGTCCTCAGTGTTGTGAGAACGATGACTGGTTAAAATTTTTGGTGGTTTCTTGTTCAGTCCATAGGCCTACATCATGTGGCAAACCGGTGAGCATGTGGCTCTATTAGTATAGGAGATACCTGAAAACATATCACACTTTTCATCATAGTGCTTTTACCAATGCATAAAATGCATGGAGAAGTCATTTCGAATGACTGGTCCTCAGTGTTGTGAGAACGATGACTGGTTAAAATTTTTGGTGGTTTCTTGTTCAGTCCATAGGCCTACATCATGTGGCAAACCGGTGAGCATGTGGCTCTATTAGTATAGGAGATACCTGAAAACATATCACACTTTTCATCATAGTGCTTTTACCAATGCATAAAATGCATGGAGAAGTCATTTCGAATGACTGGTCCTCAGTGTTGTGAGAACGATGACTGGTTAAAATTTTTGGTGGTTTCTTGTTCAGTCCATAGGCCTACATCATGTGGCAAACCGGTGAGCATGTGGCTCTATTAGTATAGGAGATACCTGAAAACATATCACACTTTTCATCATAGTGCTTTTACCAATGCATAAAATGCATGGAGAAGTCATTTCGAATGACTGGTCCTCAGTGTTGTGAGAACGATGACTGGTTAAAATTTTTGGTGGTTTCTTGTTCAGTCCATAGGCCTACATCATGTGGCAAACCGGTGAGCATGTGGCTCTATTAGTATAGGAGATACCTGAAAACATATCACACTTTTCATCATAGTGCTTTTACCAATGCATAAAATGCATGGAGAAGTCATTTCGAATGACTGGTCCTCAGTGTTGTGAGAACGATGACTGGTTAAAATTTTTGGTGGTTTCTTGTTCAGTCCATAGGCCTACATCATGTGGCAAACCGGTGAGCATGTGGCTCTATTAGTATAGGAGATACCTGAAAACATATCACACTTTTCATCATAGTGCTTTTACCAATGCATAAAATGCATGGAGAAGTCATTTCGAATGACTGGTCCTCAGTGTTGTGAGAACGATGACTGGTTAAAATTTTTGGTGGTTTCTTGTTCAGTCCATAGGCCTACATCATGTGGCAAACCGGTGAGCATGTGGCTCTATTAGTATAGGAGATACCTGAAAACATATCACACTTTTCATCATAGTGCTTTTACCAATGCATAAAATGCATGGAGAAGTCATTTCGAATGACTGGTCCTCAGTGTTGTGAGAACGATGACTGGTTAAAATTTTTGGTGGTTTCTTGTTCAGTCCATAGGCCTACATCATGTGGCAAACCGGTGAGCATGTGGCTCTATTAGTATAGGAGATACCTGAAAACATATCACACTTTTCATCATAGTGCTTTTACCAATGCATAAAATGCATGGAGAAGTCATTTCGAATGACTGGTCCTCAGTGTTGTGAGAACGATGACTGGTTAAAATTTTTGGTGGTTTCTTGTTCAGTCCATAGGCCTACATCATGTGGCAAACCGGTGAGCATGTGGCTCTATTAGTATAGGAGATACCTGAAAACATATCACACTTTTCATCATAGTGCTTTTACCAATGCATAAAATGCATGGAGAAGTCATTTCGAATGACTGGTCCTCAGTGTTGTGAGAACGATGACTGGTTAAAATTTTTGGTGGTTTCTTGTTCAGTCCATAGGCCTACATCATGTGGCAAACCGGTGAGCATGTGGCTCTATTAGTATAGGAGATACCTGAAAACATATCACACTTTTCATCATAGTGCTTTTACCAATGCATAAAATGCATGGAGAAGTCATTTCGAATGACTGGTCCTCAGTGTTGTGAGAACGATGACTGGTTAAAATTTTTGGTGGTTTCTTGTTCAGTCCATAGGCCTACATCATGTGGCAAACCGGTGAGCATGTGGCTCTATTAGTATAGGAGATACCTGAAAACATATCACACTTTTCATCATAGTGCTTTTACCAATGCATAAAATGCATGGAGAAGTCATTTCGAATGACTGGTCCTCAGTGTTGTGAGAACGATGACTGGTTAAAATTTTTGGTGGTTTCTTGTTCAGTCCATAGGCCTACATCATGTGGCAAACCGGTGAGCATGTGGCTCTATTAGTATAGGAGATACCTGAAAACATATCACACTTTTCATCATAGTGCTTTTACCAATGCATAAAATGCATGGAGAAGTCATTTCGAATGACTGGTCCTCAGTGTTGTGAGAACGATGACTGGTTAAAATTTTTGGTGGTTTCTTGTTCAGTCCATAGGCCTACATCATGTGGCAAACCGGTGAGCATGTGGCTCTATTAGTATAGGAGATACCTGAAAACATATCACACTTTTCATCATAGTGCTTTTACCAATGCATAAAATGCATGGAGAAGTCATTTCGAATGACTGGTCCTCAGTGTTGTGAGAACGATGACTGGTTAAAATTTTTGGTGGTTTCTTGTTCAGTCCATAGGCCTACATCATGTGGCAAACCGGTGAGCATGTGGCTCTATTAGTATAGGAGATACCTGAAAACATATCACACTTTTCATCATAGTGCTTTTACCAATGCATAAAATGCATGGAGAAGTCATTTCGAATGACTGGTCCTCAGTGTTGTGAGAACGATGACTGGTTAAAATTTTTGGTGGTTTCTTGTTCAGTCCATAGGCCTACATCATGTGGCAAACCGGTGAGCATGTGGCTCTATTAGTATAGGAGATACCTGAAAACATATCACACTTTTCATCATAGTGCTTTTACCAATGCATAAAATGCATGGAGAAGTCATTTCGAATGACTGGTCCTCAGTGTTGTGAGAACGATGACTGGTTAAAATTTTTGGTGGTTTCTTGTTCAGTCCATAGGCCTACATCATGTGGCAAACCGGTGAGCATGTGGCTCTATTAGTATAGGAGATACCTGAAAACATATCACACTTTTCATCATAGTGCTTTTACCAATGCATAAAATGCATGGAGAAGTCATTTCGAATGACTGGTCCTCAGTGTTGTGAGAACGATGACTGGTTAAAATTTTTGGTGGTTTCTTGTTCAGTCCATAGGCCTACATCATGTGGCAAACCGGTGAGCATGTGGCTCTATTAGTATAGGAGATACCTGAAAACATATCACACTTTTCATCATAGTGCTTTTACCAATGCATAAAATGCATGGAGAAGTCATTTCGAATGACTGGTCCTCAGTGTTGTGAGAACGATGACTGGTTAAAATTTTTGGTGGTTTCTTGTTCAGTCCATAGGCCTACATCATGTGGCAAACCGGTGAGCATGTGGCTCTATTAGTATAGGAGATACCTGAAAACATATCACACTTTTCATCATAGTGCTTTTACCAATGCATAAAATGCATGGAGAAGTCATTTCGAATGACTGGTCCTCAGTGTTGTGAGAACGATGACTGGTTAAAATTTTTGGTGGTTTCTTGTTCAGTCCATAGGCCTACATCATGTGGCAAACCGGTGAGCATGTGGCTCTATTAGTATAGGAGATACCTGAAAACATATCACACTTTTCATCATAGTGCTTTTACCAATGCATAAAATGCATGGAGAAGTCATTTCGAATGACTGGTCCTCAGTGTTGTGAGAACGATGACTGGTTAAAATTTTTGGTGGTTTCTTGTTCAGTCCATAGGCCTACATCATGTGGCAAACCGGTGAGCATGTGGCTCTATTAGTATAGGAGATACCTGAAAACATATCACACTTTTCATCATAGTGCTTTTACCAATGCATAAAATGCATGGAGAAGTCATTTCGAATGACTGGTCCTCAGTGTTGTGAGAACGATGACTGGTTAAAATTTTTGGTGGTTTCTTGTTCAGTCCATAGGCCTACATCATGTGGCAAACCGGTGAGCATGTGGCTCTATTAGTATAGGAGATACCTGAAAACATATCACACTTTTCATCATAGTGCTTTTACCAATGCATAAAATGCATGGAGAAGTCATTTCGAATGACTGGTCCTCAGTGTTGTGAGAACGATGACTGGTTAAAATTTTTGGTGGTTTCTTGTTCAGTCCATAGGCCTACATCATGTGGCAAACCGGTGAGCATGTGGCTCTATTAGTATAGGAGATACCTGAAAACATATCACACTTTTCATCATAGTGCTTTTACCAATGCATAAAATGCATGGAGAAGTCATTTCGAATGACTGGTCCTCAGTGTTGTGAGAACGATGACTGGTTAAAATTTTTGGTGGTTTCTTGTTCAGTCCATAGGCCTACATCATGTGGCAAACCGGTGAGCATGTGGCTCTATTAGTATAGGAGATACCTGAAAACATATCACACTTTTCATCATAGTGCTTTTACCAATGCATAAAATGCATGGAGAAGTCATTTCGAATGACTGGTCCTCAGTGTTGTGAGAACGATGACTGGTTAAAATTTTTGGTGGTTTCTTGTTCAGTCCATAGGCCTACATCATGTGGCAAACCGGTGAGCATGTGGCTCTATTAGTATAGGAGATACCTGAAAACATATCACACTTTTCATCATAGTGCTTTTACCAATGCATAAAATGCATGGAGAAGTCATTTCGAATGACTGGTCCTCAGTGTTGTGAGAACGATGACTGGTTAAAATTTTTGGTGGTTTCTTGTTCAGTCCATAGGCCTACATCATGTGGCAAACCGGTGAGCATGTGGCTCTATTAGTATAGGAGATACCTGAAAACATATCACACTTTTCATCATAGTGCTTTTACCAATGCATAAAATGCATGGAGAAGTCATTTCGAATGACTGGTCCTCAGTGTTGTGAGAACGATGACTGGTTAAAATTTTTGGTGGTTTCTTGTTCAGTCCATAGGCCTACATCATGTGGCAAACCGGTGAGCATGTGGCTCTATTAGTATAGGAGATACCTGAAAACATATCACACTTTTCATCATAGTGCTTTTACCAATGCATAAAATGCATGGAGAAGTCATTTCGAATGACTGGTCCTCAGTGTTGTGAGAACGATGACTGGTTAAAATTTTTGGTGGTTTCTTGTTCAGTCCATAGGCCTACATCATGTGGCAAACCGGTGAGCATGTGGCTCTATTAGTATAGGAGATACCTGAAAACATATCACACTTTTCATCATAGTGCTTTTACCAATGCATAAAATGCATGGAGAAGTCATTTCGAATGACTGGTCCTCAGTGTTGTGAGAACGATGACTGGTTAAAATTTTTGGTGGTTTCTTGTTCAGTCCATAGGCCTACATCATGTGGCAAACCGGTGAGCATGTGGCTCTATTAGTATAGGAGATACCTGAAAACATATCACACTTTTCATCATAGTGCTTTTACCAATGCATAAAATGCATGGAGAAGTCATTTCGAATGACTGGTCCTCAGTGTTGTGAGAACGATGACTGGTTAAAATTTTTGGTGGTTTCTTGTTCAGTCCATAGGCCTACATCATGTGGCAAACCGGTGAGCATGTGGCTCTATTAGTATAGGAGATACCTGAAAACATATCACACTTTTCATCATAGTGCTTTTACCAATGCATAAAATGCATGGAGAAGTCATTTCGAATGACTGGTCCTCAGTGTTGTGAGAACGATGACTGGTTAAAATTTTTGGTGGTTTCTTGTTCAGTCCATAGGCCTACATCATGTGGCAAACCGGTGAGCATGTGGCTCTATTAGTATAGGAGATACCTGAAAACATATCACACTTTTCATCATAGTGCTTTTACCAATGCATAAAATGCATGGAGAAGTCATTTCGAATGACTGGTCCTCAGTGTTGTGAGAACGATGACTGGTTAAAATTTTTGGTGGTTTCTTGTTCAGTCCATAGGCCTACATCATGTGGCAAACCGGTGAGCATGTGGCTCTATTAGTATAGGAGATACCTGAAAACATATCACACTTTTCATCATAGTGCTTTTACCAATGCATAAAATGCATGGAGAAGTCATTTCGAATGACTGGTCCTCAGTGTTGTGAGAACGATGACTGGTTAAAATTTTTGGTGGTTTCTTGTTCAGTCCATAGGCCTACATCATGTGGCAAACCGGTGAGCATGTGGCTCTATTAGTATAGGAGATACCTGAAAACATATCACACTTTTCATCATAGTGCTTTTACCAATGCATAAAATGCATGGAGAAGTCATTTCGAATGACTGGTCCTCAGTGTTGTGAGAACGATGACTGGTTAAAATTTTTGGTGGTTTCTTGTTCAGTCCATAGGCCTACATCATGTGGCAAACCGGTGAGCATGTGGCTCTATTAGTATAGGAGATACCTGAAAACATATCACACTTTTCATCATAGTGCTTTTACCAATGCATAAAATGCATGGAGAAGTCATTTCGAATGACTGGTCCTCAGTGTTGTGAGAACGATGACTGGTTAAAATTTTTGGTGGTTTCTTGTTCAGTCCATAGGCCTACATCATGTGGCAAACCGGTGAGCATGTGGCTCTATTAGTATAGGAGATACCTGAAAACATATCACACTTTTCATCATAGTGCTTTTACCAATGCATAAAATGCATGGAGAAGTCATTTCGAATGACTGGTCCTCAGTGTTGTGAGAACGATGACTGGTTAAAATTTTTGGTGGTTTCTTGTTCAGTCCATAGGCCTACATCATGTGGCAAACCGGTGAGCATGTGGCTCTATTAGTATAGGAGATACCTGAAAACATATCACACTTTTCATCATAGTGCTTTTACCAATGCATAAAATGCATGGAGAAGTCATTTCGAATGACTGGTCCTCAGTGTTGTGAGAACGATGACTGGTTAAAATTTTTGGTGGTTTCTTGTTCAGTCCATAGGCCTACATCATGTGGCAAACCGGTGAGCATGTGGCTCTATTAGTATAGGAGATACCTGAAAACATATCACACTTTTCATCATAGTGCTTTTACCAATGCATAAAATGCATGGAGAAGTCATTTCGAATGACTGGTCCTCAGTGTTGTGAGAACGATGACTGGTTAAAATTTTTGGTGGTTTCTTGTTCAGTCCATAGGCCTACATCATGTGGCAAACCGGTGAGCATGTGGCTCTATTAGTATAGGAGATACCTGAAAACATATCACACTTTTCATCATAGTGCTTTTACCAATGCATAAAATGCATGGAGAAGTCATTTCGAATGACTGGTCCTCAGTGTTGTGAGAACGATGACTGGTTAAAATTTTTGGTGGTTTCTTGTTCAGTCCATAGGCCTACATCATGTGGCAAACCGGTGAGCATGTGGCTCTATTAGTATAGGAGATACCTGAAAACATATCACACTTTTCATCATAGTGCTTTTACCAATGCATAAAATGCATGGAGAAGTCATTTCGAATGACTGGTCCTCAGTGTTGTGAGAACGATGACTGGTTAAAATTTTTGGTGGTTTCTTGTTCAGTCCATAGGCCTACATCATGTGGCAAACCGGTGAGCATGTGGCTCTATTAGTATAGGAGATACCTGAAAACATATCACACTTTTCATCATAGTGCTTTTACCAATGCATAAAATGCATGGAGAAGTCATTTCGAATGACTGGTCCTCAGTGTTGTGAGAACGATGACTGGTTAAAATTTTTGGTGGTTTCTTGTTCAGTCCATAGGCCTACATCATGTGGCAAACCGGTGAGCATGTGGCTCTATTAGTATAGGAGATACCTGAAAACATATCACACTTTTCATCATAGTGCTTTTACCAATGCATAAAATGCATGGAGAAGTCATTTCGAATGACTGGTCCTCAGTGTTGTGAGAACGATGACTGGTTAAAATTTTTGGTGGTTTCTTGTTCAGTCCATAGGCCTACATCATGTGGCAAACCGGTGAGCATGTGGCTCTATTAGTATAGGAGATACCTGAAAACATATCACACTTTTCATCATAGTGCTTTTACCAATGCATAAAATGCATGGAGAAGTCATTTCGAATGACTGGTCCTCAGTGTTGTGAGAACGATGACTGGTTAAAATTTTTGGTGGTTTCTTGTTCAGTCCATAGGCCTACATCATGTGGCAAACCGGTGAGCATGTGGCTCTATTAGTATAGGAGATACCTGAAAACATATCACACTTTTCATCATAGTGCTTTTACCAATGCATAAAATGCATGGAGAAGTCATTTCGAATGACTGGTCCTCAGTGTTGTGAGAACGATGACTGGTTAAAATTTTTGGTGGTTTCTTGTTCAGTCCATAGGCCTACATCATGTGGCAAACCGGTGAGCATGTGGCTCTATTAGTATAGGAGATACCTGAAAACATATCACACTTTTCATCATAGTGCTTTTACCAATGCATAAAATGCATGGAGAAGTCATTTCGAATGACTGGTCCTCAGTGTTGTGAGAACGATGACTGGTTAAAATTTTTGGTGGTTTCTTGTTCAGTCCATAGGCCTACATCATGTGGCAAACCGGTGAGCATGTGGCTCTATTAGTATAGGAGATACCTGAAAACATATCACACTTTTCATCATAGTGCTTTTACCAATGCATAAAATGCATGGAGAAGTCATTTCGAATGACTGGTCCTCAGTGTTGTGAGAACGATGACTGGTTAAAATTTTTGGTGGTTTCTTGTTCAGTCCATAGGCCTACATCATGTGGCAAACCGGTGAGCATGTGGCTCTATTAGTATAGGAGATACCTGAAAACATATCACACTTTTCATCATAGTGCTTTTACCAATGCATAAAATGCATGGAGAAGTCATTTCGAATGACTGGTCCTCAGTGTTGTGAGAACGATGACTGGTTAAAATTTTTGGTGGTTTCTTGTTCAGTCCATAGGCCTACATCATGTGGCAAACCGGTGAGCATGTGGCTCTATTAGTATAGGAGATACCTGAAAACATATCACACTTTTCATCATAGTGCTTTTACCAATGCATAAAATGCATGGAGAAGTCATTTCGAATGACTGGTCCTCAGTGTTGTGAGAACGATGACTGGTTAAAATTTTTGGTGGTTTCTTGTTCAGTCCATAGGCCTACATCATGTGGCAAACCGGTGAGCATGTGGCTCTATTAGTATAGGAGATACCTGAAAACATATCACACTTTTCATCATAGTGCTTTTACCAATGCATAAAATGCATGGAGAAGTCATTTCGAATGACTGGTCCTCAGTGTTGTGAGAACGATGACTGGTTAAAATTTTTGGTGGTTTCTTGTTCAGTCCATAGGCCTACATCATGTGGCAAACCGGTGAGCATGTGGCTCTATTAGTATAGGAGATACCTGAAAACATATCACACTTTTCATCATAGTGCTTTTACCAATGCATAAAATGCATGGAGAAGTCATTTCGAATGACTGGTCCTCAGTGTTGTGAGAACGATGACTGGTTAAAATTTTTGGTGGTTTCTTGTTCAGTCCATAGGCCTACATCATGTGGCAAACCGGTGAGCATGTGGCTCTATTAGTATAGGAGATACCTGAAAACATATCACACTTTTCATCATAGTGCTTTTACCAATGCATAAAATGCATGGAGAAGTCATTTCGAATGACTGGTCCTCAGTGTTGTGAGAACGATGACTGGTTAAAATTTTTGGTGGTTTCTTGTTCAGTCCATAGGCCTACATCATGTGGCAAACCGGTGAGCATGTGGCTCTATTATATATAGGAGATACCTGAAAACATATCACACTTTTCATCATAGTGCTTTTACCAATGCATAAAATGCATGGAGAAGTCATTTCGAATGACTGGTCCTCAGTGTTGTGAGAACGATGACTGGTTAAAATTTTTGGTGGTTTCTTGTTCAGTCCATAGGCCTACATCATGTGGCAAACCGGTGAGCATGTGGCTCTATTAGTATAGGAGATACCTGAAAACATATCACACTTTTCATCATAGTGCTTTTACCAATGCATAAAATGCATGGAGAAGTCATTTCGAATGACTGGTCCTCAGTGTTGTGAGAACGATGACTGGTTAAAATTTTTGGTGGTTTCTTGTTCAGTCCATAGGCCTACATCATGTGGCAAACCGGTGAGCATGTGGCTCTATTAGTATAGGAGATACCTGAAAACATATCACACTTTTCATCATAGTGCTTTTACCAATGCATAAAATGCATGGAGAAGTCATTTCGAATGACTGGTCCTCAGTGTTGTGAGAACGATGACTGGTTAAAATTTTTGGTGGTTTCTTGTTCAGTCCATAGGCCTACATCATGTGGCAAACCGGTGAGCATGTGGCTCTATTAGTATAGGAGATACCTGAAAACATATCACACTTTTCATCATAGTGCTTTTACCAATGCATAAAATGCATGGAGAAGTCATTTCGAATGACTGGTCCTCAGTGTTGTGAGAACGATGACTGGTTAAAATTTTTGGTGGTTTCTTGTTCAGTCCATAGGCCTACATCATGTGGCAAACCGGTGAGCATGTGGCTCTATTAGTATAGGAGATACCTGAAAACATATCACACTTTTCATCATAGTGCTTTTACCAATGCATAAAATGCATGGAGAAGTCATTTCGAATGACTGGTCCTCAGTGTTGTGAGAACGATGACTGGTTAAAATTTTTGGTGGTTTCTTGTTCAGTCCATAGGCCTACATCATGTGGCAAACCGGTGAGCATGTGGCTCTATTAGTATAGGAGATACCTGAAAACATATCACACTTTTCATCATAGTGCTTTTACCAATGCATAAAATGCATGGAGAAGTCATTTCGAATGACTGGTCCTCAGTGTTGTGAGAACGATGACTGGTTAAAATTTTTGGTGGTTTCTTGTTCAGTCCATAGGCCTACATCATGTGGCAAACCGGTGAGCATGTGGCTCTATTAGTATAGGAGATACCTGAAAACATATCACACTTTTCATCATAGTGCTTTTACCAATGCATAAAATGCATGGAGAAGTCATTTCGAATGACTGGTCCTCAGTGTTGTGAGAACGATGACTGGTTAAAATTTTTGGTGGTTTCTTGTTCAGTCCATAGGCCTACATCATGTGGCAAACCGGTGAGCATGTGGCTCTATTAGTATAGGAGATACCTGAAAACATATCACACTTTTCATCATAGTGCTTTTACCAATGCATAAAATGCATGGAGAAGTCATTTCGAATGACTGGTCCTCAGTGTTGTGAGAACGATGACTGGTTAAAATTTTTGGTGGTTTCTTGTTCAGTCCATAGGCCTACATCATGTGGCAAACCGGTGAGCATGTGGCTCTATTAGTATAGGAGATACCTGAAAACATATCACACTTTTCATCATAGTGCTTTTACCAATGCATAAAATGCATGGAGAAGTCATTTCGAATGACTGGTCCTCAGTGTTGTGAGAACGATGACTGGTTAAAATTTTTGGTGGTTTCTTGTTCAGTCCATAGGCCTACATCATGTGGCAAACCGGTGAGCATGTGGCTCTATTAGTATAGGAGATACCTGAAAACATATCACACTTTTCATCATAGTGCTTTTACCAATGCATAAAATGCATGGAGAAGTCATTTCGAATGACTGGTCCTCAGTGTTGTGAGAACGATGACTGGTTAAAATTTTTGGTGGTTTCTTGTTCAGTCCATAGGCCTACATCATGTGGCAAACCGGTGAGCATGTGGCTCTATTAGTATAGGAGATACCTGAAAACATATCACACTTTTCATCATAGTGCTTTTACCAATGCATAAAATGCATGGAGAAGTCATTTCGAATGACTGGTCCTCAGTGTTGTGAGAACGATGACTGGTTAAAATTTTTGGTGGTTTCTTGTTCAGTCCATAGGCCTACATCATGTGGCAAACCGGTGAGCATGTGGCTCTATTAGTATAGGAGATACCTGAAAACATATCACACTTTTCATCATAGTGCTTTTACCAATGCATAAAATGCATGGAGAAGTCATTTCGAATGACTGGTCCTCAGTGTTGTGAGAACGATGACTGGTTAAAATTTTTGGTGGTTTCTTGTTCAGTCCATAGGCCTACATCATGTGGCAAACCGGTGAGCATGTGGCTCTATTAGTATAGGAGATACCTGAAAACATATCACACTTTTCATCATAGTGCTTTTACCAATGCATAAAATGCATGGAGAAGTCATTTCGAATGACTGGTCCTCAGTGTTGTGAGAACGATGACTGGTTAAAATTTTTGGTGGTTTCTTGTTCAGTCCATAGGCCTACATCATGTGGCAAACCGGTGAGCATGTGGCTCTATTAGTATAGGAGATACCTGAAAACATATCACACTTTTCATCATAGTGCTTTTACCAATGCATAAAATGCATGGAGAAGTCATTTCGAATGACTGGTCCTCAGTGTTGTGAGAACGATGACTGGTTAAAATTTTTGGTGGTTTCTTGTTCAGTCCATAGGCCTACATCATGTGGCAAACCGGTGAGCATGTGGCTCTATTAGTATAGGAGATACCTGAAAACATATCACACTTTTCATCATAGTGCTTTTACCAATGCATAAAATGCATGGAGAAGTCATTTCGAATGACTGGTCCTCAGTGTTGTGAGAACGATGACTGGTTAAAATTTTTGGTGGTTTCTTGTTCAGTCCATAGGCCTACATCATGTGGCAAACCGGTGAGCATGTGGCTCTATTAGTATAGGAGATACCTGAAAACATATCACACTTTTCATCATAGTGCTTTTACCAATGCATAAAATGCATGGAGAAGTCATTTCGAATGACTGGTCCTCAGTGTTGTGAGAACGATGACTGGTTAAAATTTTTGGTGGTTTCTTGTTCAGTCCATAGGCCTACATCATGTGGCAAACCGGTGAGCATGTGGCTCTATTAGTATAGGAGATACCTGAAAACATATCACACTTTTCATCATAGTGCTTTTACCAATGCATAAAATGCATGGAGAAGTCATTTCGAATGACTGGTCCTCAGTGTTGTGAGAACGATGACTGGTTAAAATTTTTGGTGGTTTCTTGTTCAGTCCATAGGCCTACATCATGTGGCAAACCGGTGAGCATGTGGCTCTATTAGTATAGGAGATACCTGAAAACATATCACACTTTTCATCATAGTGCTTTTACCAATGCATAAAATGCATGGAGAAGTCATTTCGAATGACTGGTCCTCAGTGTTGTGAGAACGATGACTGGTTAAAATTTTTGGTGGTTTCTTGTTCAGTCCATAGGCCTACATCATGTGGCAAACCGGTGAGCATGTGGCTCTATTAGTATAGGAGATACCTGAAAACATATCACACTTTTCATCATAGTGCTTTTACCAATGCATAAAATGCATGGAGAAGTCATTTCGAATGACTGGTCCTCAGTGTTGTGAGAACGATGACTGGTTAAAATTTTTGGTGGTTTCTTGTTCAGTCCATAGGCCTACATCATGTGGCAAACCGGTGAGCATGTGGCTCTATTAGTATAGGAGATACCTGAAAACATATCACACTTTTCATCATAGTGCTTTTACCAATGCATAAAATGCATGGAGAAGTCATTTCGAATGACTGGTCCTCAGTGTTGT
>NW_027194009.1:0-211474 GCF_032444005.1 Ranitomeya imitator
AAGCCTAGCCCGCACTTGTGCCCAGGCCTTAAGCCTAGCCCGCACTTGTGCCTAGGCCTTAAGCCTAGCCCACACTTGTGCCCATGCCTTAAGCCTAGCTGGCACTTGTGGCCTTTGCCTTGATCCTAGCCAGCACTGCACTTGTGCCCAGGCCTTAAGCCTAGCCTGCACTTGTGCCCAGGCCTTAAGCCTAGCCTGCACTTGTGCCCAGGCGTTAAGCCTAGCCCGCACTTGTGCCCCCTGCCTTGATCCTAGCCCGCACTTGTGCCCCCTGCCGTGATCCTAGCCCGCACTTGTGCCCAGGCCTTAAGCCTAGCCCGCACTTGTGCCCAGGCCTTAAACCTAGCCCGCACTTGTGCCCCTGCCTTAAGCCTAGCCCGCACTTGTGCCCAGGCCTTAAGCCTAGCCTGCACTTGTGCCCAGGCCTTAAGCCTAGCCCGCACTTGTGCCCAGGCCTTAAGCCTAGCCCGCACTTGTGCCCAGGCCTTAAGCCTAGCCCGCACTTATGCCCAGGCCTTAAGCCTAGCCCGCACTTGTGCCCAGGCCTTAAGCCTAGCCCGCACTTGTGCCCAGGCCTTAAGCCTAGCACGCACTTGTGCCCAGGCCTTAAGCCTAGCCCGCACTTGTGCCCAGGCCTTAAGCCTAGCCCGCACTTGTGCCCAGGCCTTAAGCCTAGCCCGCACTTGTGCCCAGGCCTTAAGCCTAGCCCGCACTTGTGCCCAGGCCTTAAGCCTAGCCCGCACTTGTGCCCAGGCGTTAAGCCTAGCCCGCACTTGTGCCCAGGCCTTAAGCCTAGCCCGCACTTGTGCCCAGGCCTTAAGCCTAGCCCGCACTTGTGCCCAGGCCTAAAGCCTAGCCCGCACTTGTGCCCAGGCCGTAAGCCTAGCCCGCACTTGTGCCCAGGCCTTAAGCCTAGCCCGCACTTGTGCCCCGGCCTTAAGCCTAGCCCGCACTTGTGCCCCGGCCTTAAGCTTAGCCCGCACTTGTGCCCAGGCCTTAAGCCTAGCCCGCACTTGTGCCCAGGCCTTAAGCCTAGCCCGCACTTGTGCCCAGGCCTTAAGCCTGGCTGGCACTTGTGCCCATGCCTTAAGCCTAGCTGGCACTTGTGGCCCCTGCCTTGATCCTAGCCAGCACTGCACTTGTGCCCAGGCCTTAAGCCTAGCCCGCACTTGTGCCCAGGCCTTAAGCCTAGCCCGCACTTGTGCCCCCTGCCTTGATCCTAGCCCGCACTTGTGCCCCTGCCTTAAGCCTAGCCCGCACTTGTGCCCCGGCCTTAAGCCTAGCCCGCACTTGTGCCCCGGCCTTAAGCCTAGCCCGCACTTGTGCCCAGGCCTTAAGCCTAGCCCGCACTTGTGCCCAGGCCTTAAGCCCAGCCCGCACTTGTGCCCAGGCCTTAAGCCTAGCCCGCACTTGTGCCTAGGCCTTAAGCCTAGCCCACACTTGTGCCCATGCCTTAAGCCTAGCTGGCACTTGTGGCCTTTGCCTTGATCCTAGCCAGCACTGCACTTGTGCCCAGGCCTTAAGCCTAGCCTGCACTTGTGCCCAGGCCTTAAGCCTAGCCTGCACTTGTGCCCAGGCGTTAAGCCTAGCCCGCACTTGTGCCCCCTGCCTTGATCCTAGCCCGCACTTGTGCCCCCTGCCTTGATCCTAGCCCGCACTTGTGCCCAGGCCTTAAGCCTAGCCCGCACTTGTGCCCAGGCCTTAAGCCTAGCCCGCACTTGTGCCCCGGCCTTAAGCCTAGCCCGCACTTGTGCCCCGGCCTTAAGCCTAGCCCGCACTTGTGCCCAGGCCTTAAGCCTAGCCCGCACTTGTGCCCAGGCCTTAAGCCTAGCTCGCACTTGTGCCCAGGCCTTAAGCCTAGCCCGCACTTGTGCCTAGGCCTTAAGCCTAGCCCACACTTGTGCCCATGCCTTAAGCCTAGCTGGCACTTGTGGCCTTTGCCTTGATCCTAGCCAGCACTGCACTTGTGCCCAGGCCTTAAGCCTAGCCTGCACTTGTGCCCAGGCCTTAAGCCTAGCCTGCACTTGTGCCCAGGCGTTAAGCCTAGCCCGCACTTGTGCCCCCTGCCTTGATCCTAGCCCGCACTTGTGCCCCCTGCCTTGATCCTAGCCCGCACTTGTGCCCAGGCCTTAAGCCTAGCCCGCACTTGTGCCCAGGCCTTAAACCTAGCCCGCACTTGTGCCCCTGCCTTAAGCCTAGCCCGCACTTGTGCCCAGGCCTTAAGCCTAGCCTGCACTTGTGCCCAGGCCTTAAGCCTAGCCCGCACTTGTGCCCAGGCCTTAAGCCTAGCCCGCACTTGTGCCCAGGCCTTAAGCCTAGCCCGCACTTGTGCCCAGGCCTTAAGCCTAGCCCGCACTTGTGCCCAGGCCTTAAGCCTAGCCCGCACTTGTGCCCAGGCCTTAAGCCTAGCCCGCACTTGTGCCCAGGCCTTAAGCCTAGCCCGCACTTGTGCCCAGGCCTTAAGCCTAGCCCGCACTTGTGCCCAGGCCTTAAGCCTAGCCCGCACTTGTGCCCAGGCGTTAAGCCTAGCCCGCACTTGTGCCCAGGCCTTAAGCCTAGCCCGCACTTGTGCCCAGGCCTTAAGCCTAGCCCGCACTTGTGCCCAGGCCTTAAGCCTAGCCCGCACTTGTGCCCAGGCCTTAAGCCTAGCCCGCACTTGTGCCCAGGCCTTAAGCCTAGCCCGCACTTGTGCCCAGGCCTTAAGCCTAGCCCGCACTTGTGCCCAGGCCTTAAGCCTAGCCCGCACTTGTGCCTAGGCCTTAAGCCTGGCTGGCACTTGTGCCCATGCCTTAAGCCTAGCCGGCACTTGTGGCCCCTGCCTTGATCCCAGCCAGCACTGCACTTGTGCCCAGGCCTTAAGCCTAGCCTGCACTTGTGCCCAGGCCTGAAGCCTAGCCTGCACTTGTGCCCAGGCCTTAAGCCTAGCCCGCACTTGTGCCCAGGCCTTAAGCCTAGCCCGCACTTGTGCCCAGGCCTTAAGCCTAACCCGCACTTGTGCCCAGGCCTTAAGCCTAGCCCGCACTTGTGCCCAGGCCTTAAGCCTAGCCCGCACTTGTGCTCCGGCCTTAAGCCTAGCCCGCACTTGTGCCCCGGCCTTAAGCTTAGCCCGCACTTGTGCCCAGGCCTTAAGCCTAGCCCGCACTTGTGCCCAGGCCTTAAGCCTCACCCGCACTTGTGCCCAGGCCTTAAGCCTAGCCCGCACTTGTGCCTCCTGCCTTGATCCTAGCCAGCACTTGTGCCCATGCCTTAAGCCTAGCCGGCACTTGTGGCCCCTGCCTTGATCCTAGCCAGCACTGCACTTGTGCCCAGGCCTTAAGCCTAGCCTGCACTTGTGCCCAGGCCTTAAGCCTAGCCTGCACTTGTGCCCAGGCCTTAAGCCTAGCCCGCAATTGTGCCCAGGCCTTAAGCCTTGCCCGCACTTGTGCCCAGGCCTTAAGCCTAGCCCGCACTTGTGCCTAGGCCTTAAGCCTAGCCCACACTTGTGCCCATGCCTTAAGCCTAGCTGGCACTTGTGGCCTTTGCCTTGATCCTAGCCAGCACTGCACTTGTGCCCAGGCCTTAAGCCTAGCCTGCACTTGTGCCCAGGCCTTAAGCCTAGCCTGCACTTGTGCCCAGGCGTTAAGCCTAGCCCGCACTTGTGCCCCCTGCCTTGATCCTAGCCCGCACTTGTGCCCCCTGCCTTGATCCTAGCCCGCACTTGTGCCCAGGCCTTAAGCCTAGCCCGCACTTGTGCCCAGGCCTTAAGCCTAGCCCGCACTTGTGCCCCGGCCTTAAGCCTAGCCCGCACTTGTGCCCCGGCCTTAAGCCTAGCCCGCACTTGTGCCCAGGCCTTAAGCCTAGCCCGCACTTGTGCCCAGGCCTTAAGCCTAGCCCGCACTTGTGCCCAGGCCTTAAGCCTAGCCCGCACTTGTGCCTAGGCCTTAAGCCTAGCCCACACTTGTGCCCATGCCTTAAGCCTAGCTGGCACTTGTGGCCTTTGCCTTGATCCTAGCCAGCACTGCACTTGTGCCCAGGCCTTAAGCCTAGCCTGCACTTGTGCCCAGGCCTTAAGCCTAGCCTGCACTTGTGCCCAGGCGTTAAGCCTAGCCCGCACTTGTGCCCCCTGCCTTGATCCTAGCCCGCACTTGTGCCCCCTGCCTTGATCCTAGCCCGCACTTGTGCCCAGGCCTTAAGCCTAGCCCGCACTTGTGCCCAGGCCTTAAACCTAGCCCGCACTTGTGCCCCTGCCTTAAGCCTAGCCCGCACTTGTGCCCAGGCCTTAAGCCTAGCCTGCACTTGTGCCCAGGCCTTAAGCCTAGCCCGCACTTGTGCCCAGGCCTTAAGCCTAGCCCGCACTTGTGCCCAGGCCTTAAGCCTAGCCCGCACTTGTGCCCAGGCCTTAAGCCTAGCCCGCACTTGTGCCCAGGCCTTAAGCCTAGCCCGCACTTGTGCCCAGGCCTTAAGCCTAGCCCGCACTTGTGCCCAGGCCTTAAGCCTAGCCCGCACTTGTGCCCAGGCCTTAAGCCTAGCCCGCACTTGTGCCCAGGCCTTAAGCCTAGCCCGCACTTGTGCCCAGGCCTTAAGCCTAGCCCGCACTTGTGCCCAGGCCTTAAGCCTAGCCCGCACTTGTGCCCAGGCGTTAAGCCTAGCCCGCACTTGTGCCCAGGCCTTAAGCCTAGCCCGCACTTGTGCCCAGGCCTTAAGCCTAGCCCGCACTTGTGCCCCGGCCTTAAGCCTAGCCCGCACTTGTGCCCCGGCCTTAAGCTTAGCCCGCACTTGTGCCCCGGCCTTAAGCTTAGCCCGCACTTGTGCCCAGGCCTTAAGCCTAGCCCGCACTTGTGCCCCGGCCTTAAGCCTAGCCCGCACTTGTGCCCTGGCCTTAAGCCTAGCCCGCACTTGTGCCCCGGCCTTAAGCCTAGCCCGCACTTGTGCCCCGGCCTTAAGCCGAGCCCGCACTTGTGCCCCGGCCTTAAGCCGAGCCCACACTTTTGCCCCGGCCTTAAGCCGAGCCCGCACTTGTGCCCCGGCCTTAAGCCGAGCCCGCACTTGTGACCCCGGCCTTAAGCCGAGCCCGCACTTGTGCCCCGGCCTTAAGCCGAGCCCGCACCAGTGCCCCTGCCTTAAGCCGAACCCGCACTTGTGCCCCTGCCTTAAGCCGAGCCCGCACTTGTGCCCCTGCCTTAATCCTAGCCCGCACTTGTGCCCCTGCCTTAAGCCTAGCCCGCACTTGTGCCCCTGCCTTAAGCCTAGCCCGCACTTGTGCCCCTGCCTTAAGCCTAGCCCGCACTTGTGCCCAGGCCTTGAGCCTAGCACGCACTTGTGCCCAGGCCTTAAGCCTAGCCCGCACTTGTGCCCCGGCCTTAAGCCTAGCCCGCACTTGTGCCCCGGCCTTAAGCTTAGCCCGCACTTGTGCCCCGGCCTTAAGCTTAGCCCGCACTTGTGCCCAGGCCTTAAGCCTAGCCCGCACTTGTGCCCCGGCCTTAAGCCTAGCCCGCACTTGTGCCCCGGCCTTAAGCCGAGCCCGCACTAGTGCCCTTGCCTTAAGCCGAACCCGCACTTGTGCCCCTGCCTTAAGCCGAGCCCGCACTTGTGCCCCTGCCTTAATCCTAGCCCGCACTTGTGCCCCTGCCTTAAGCCTAGCCCGCACTTGTGCCCCAGCCTTAAGCCTAGCCCGCACTTGTGCCCCTGCCTTAAGCCTAGCCCGCACTTGTGCCCAGGCCTTAAGCCTAGCCCGCACTTGTGCCCAG
Source organism: Ranitomeya imitator (assembly GCF_032444005.1). NCBI lineage: Eukaryota > Metazoa > Chordata > Amphibia > Anura > Dendrobatidae > Ranitomeya > Ranitomeya imitator. The sequence goes on from NW_027194009.1 coordinate 5,727, forward strand.
GCCTTAAGCCTAGCCCGCACTTGTGCCCAGGCCTTAAGCCTGGCTGGCACTTGTGCCCATGCCTTAAGCCTAGCTGGCACTTGTGGCCCCTGCCTTGATCCTAGCCAGCACTGCACTTGTGCCCAGGCCTTAAGCCTAGCCCGCACTTGTGCCCAGGCCTTAAGCCTAGCCCGCACTTGTGCCCCCTGCCTTGATCCTAGCCCGCACTTGTGCCCCTGCCTTAAGCCTAGCCCACACTTGTGCCCAGGCCTTAAGCCTAGCCCGCACTTGTGCCCAGGCTTTAAGCCTAGCCCGCACTTGTGCCCAGGCCTTAAGCCTAGCCCGCACTTGTGCCCAGGCCTTAAGCCTAGCACGCACTTGTGCCCAGGCCTTAAGCCTAGCCCGCACTTGTGCCCCGGCCTTAAGCCTAGCCCGCACTTGTGCCCCGGCCTTAAGCTTAGCCCGCACTTGTGCCCCGGCCTTAAGCTTAGCCCGCACTTGTGCCCAGGCCTTAAGCCTAGCCAGCACTTGTGCCCAGGCCTTAAGCCTAGCCCGCACTTGTGCCCCGGCCTTAAGCCTAGCCCGCACTTGTGCCCCGGCCTTAAGCCTAGCCCGCACTTGTGCCCAGGCCTTAAGCCTAGCCCGCACTTGTGCCCAGGCCTTAAGCCTAGCCCGCACTTGTGCCCAGGCCTTAAGCCTAGCCCGCACTTGTGCCTAGGCCTTAAGCCTAGCCCACACTTGTGCCCATGCCTTAAGCCTAGCTGGCACTTGTTGCCTTTGCCTTGATCCTAGCCAGCACTGCACTTGTGCCCAGGCCTTAAGCCTAGCCTGCACTTGTGCCCAGGCCTTAAGCCTAGCCTGCACTTGTGCCCAGGCGTTAAGCCTAGCCCGCACTTGTGCCCCCTGCCTTGATCCTAGCCCGCACTTGTGCCCCCTGCCTTGATCCTAGCCCGCACTTGTGCCCAGGCCTTAAGCCTAGCCCGCACTTGTGCCCAGGCCTTAAGCCTAGCCCGCACTTGTGCCCCGGCCTTAAGCCTAGCCCGCACTTGTGCCCCGGCCTTAAGCCTAGCCCGCACTTGTGCCCAGGCCTTAAGCCTAGCCCGCACTTGTGCCCAGGCCTTAAGCCTAGCCCGCACTTGTGCCCAGGCCTTAAGCCTAGCCCGCACTTGTGCCTAGGCCTTAAGCCTAGCCCACACTTGTGCCCATGCCTTAAGCCTAGCTGGCACTTGTGGCCTTTGCCTTGATCCTAGCCAGCACTGCACTTGTGCCCAGGCCTTAAGCCTAGCCTGCACTTGTGCCCAGGCCTTAAGCCTAGCCTGCACTTGTGCCCAGGCGTTAAGCCTAGCCCGCACTTGTGCCCCCTGCCTTGATCCTAGCCCGCACTTGTGCCCCCTGCCGTGATCCTAGCCCGCACTTATGCCCAGGCCTTAAGCCTAGCCCGCACTTGTGCCCAGGCCTTAAACCTAGCCCGCACTTGTGCCCCTGCCTTAAGCCTAGCCCGCACTTGTGCCCAGGCCTTAAGCCTAGCCTGCACTTGTGCCCAGGCCTTAAGCCTAGCCCGCACTTGTGCCCAGGCCTTAAGCCTAGCCCGCACTTGTGCCCAGGCCTTAAGCCTAGCCCGCACTTGTGCCCAGGCCTTAAGCCTAGCCCGCACTTGTGCCCAGGCCTTAAGCCTAGCCCGCACTTGTGCCCAGGCCTTAAGCCTAGCACGCACTTGTGCCCAGGCCTTAAGCCTAGCCCGCACTTGTGCCCAGGCCTTAAGCCTAGCCCGCACTTGTGCCCAGGCCTTAAGCCTAGCCCGCACTTGTGCCCAGGCCTTAAGCCTAGCCCGCACTTGTGCCCAGGCCTTAAGCCTAGCCCGCACTTGTGCCCAGGCGTTAAGCCTAGCCCGCACTTGTGCCCAGGCCTTAAGCCTAGCCCGCACTTGTGCCCAGGCCTTAAGCCTAGCCCGCACTTGTGCCCAGGCCTAAAGCCTAGCCCGCACTTGTGCCCAGGCCGTAAGCCTAGCCTGCACTTGTGCCCAGGCCTTCAGCCTAGCCCGCACTTGTGCCCCGGCCTTAAGCCTAGCCCGCACTTGTGCCCCGGCCTTAAGCTTAGCCCGCACTTGTGCCCAGGCCTTAAGCCTAGCCCGCACTTGTGCCCAGGCCTTAAGCCTAGCCCGCACTTGTGCCCAGGCCTTAAGCCTGGCTGGCACTTGTGCCCATGCCTTAAGCCTAGCTGGCACTTGTGGCCCCTGCCTTGATCCTAGCCAGCACTGCACTTGTGCCCAGGCCTTAAGCCTAGCCCGCACTTGTGCCCAGGCCTTAAGCCTAGCCCGCACTTGTGCCCCCTGCCTTGATCCTAGCCCGCACTTGTGCCCCTGCCTTAAGCCTAGCCCGCACTTGTGCCCAGGCCTTAAGCCTAGCCCGCACTTGTGCCCAGGCTTTAAGCCTAGCCCGCACTTGTGCCCAGGCCTTAAGCCTAGCCCGCACTTGTGCCCAGGCCTTAAGCCTAGCACGCACTTGTGCCCAGGCCTTAAGCCTAGCCCGCACTTGTGCCCCGGCCTTAAGCCTAGCCCGCACTTGTGCCCCGGCCTTAAGCTTAGCCCGCACTTGTGCCCCGGCCTTAAGCTTAGCCCGCACTTGTGCCCAGGCCTTAAGCCTAGCCAGCACTTGTGCCCAGGCCTTAAGCCTAGCCCGCACTTGTGCCCCGGCCTTAAGCCTAGCCCGCACTTGTGCCCCGGCCTTAAGCCTAGCCCGCACTTGTGCCCAGGCCTTAAGCCTAGCCCGCACTTGTGCCCAGGCCTTAAGCCCAGCCCGCACTTGTGCCCAGGCCTTAAGCCTAGCCCGCACTTGTGCCTAGGCCTTAAGCCTAGCCCACACTTGTGCCCATGCCTTAAGCCTAGCTGGCACTTGTGGCCTTTGCCTTGATCCTAGCCAGCACTGCACTTGTGCCCAGGCCTTAAGCCTAGCCTGCACTTGTGCCCAGGCCTTAAGCCTAGCCTGCACTTGTGCCCAGGCTTTAAGCCTAGCCCGCACTTGTGCCCCCTGCCTTGATCCTAGCCCGCACTTGTGCCCCCTGCCTTGATCCTAGCCCGCACTTGTGCCCAGGCCTTAAGCCTAGCCCGCACTTGTGCCCAGGCCTTAAGCCTAGCCCGCACTTGTGCCCCGGCCTTAAGCCTAGCCCGCACTTGTGCCCCGGCCTTAAGCCTAGCCCGCACTTGTGCCTAGGCCTTAAGCCTAGCCCGCACTTGTGCCCAGGCCTTAAGCCTAGCCCGCACTTGTGCCCAGGCCTTAAGCCTAGCCCGCACTTGTGCCTAGGCCTTAAGCCTAGCCCACACTTGTGCCCATGCCTTAAGCCTAGCTGGCACTTGTGGCCTTTGCCTTGATCCTAGCCAGCACTGCACTTGTGCCCAGGCCTTAAGCCTAGCCTGCACTTGTGCCCAGGCCTTAAGCCTAGCCTGCACTTGTGCCCAGGCGTTAAGCCTAGCCCGCACTTGTGCCCCCTGCCTTGATCCTAGCCCGCACTTGTGCCCCCTGCCTTGATCCTAGCCCGCACTTGTGCCCAGGCCTTAAGCCTAGCCCGCACTTGTGCCCAGGCCTTAAACCTAGCCCGCACTTGTGCCCCTGCCTTAAGCCTAGCCCGCACTTGTGCCCAGGCCTTAAGCCTAGCCTGCACTTGTGCCCAGGCCTTAAGCCTAGCCCGCACTTGTGCCCAGGCCTTAAGCCTAGCCCGCACTTGTGCCCAGGCCTTAAGCCTAGCCCGCACTTGTGCCCAGGCCTTAAGCCTAGCCCGCACTTGTGCCCAGGCCTTAAGCCTAGCCCGCACTTGTGCCCAGGCCTTAAGCCTAGCCCGCACTTGTGCCCAGGCCTTAAGCCTAGCCCGCACTTGTGCCCAGGCCTTAAGCCTAGCCCGCACTTGTGCCCAGGCCTTAAGCCTAGCCCGCACTTGTGCCCAGGCGTTAAGCCTAGCCCGCACTTGTGCCCAGGCCTTAAGCCTAGCCCGCACTTGTGCCCAGGCCTTAAGCCTAGCCCGCACTTGTGCCCAGGCCTTAAGCCTAGCCCGCACTTGTGCCCAGGCCTTAAGCCTAGCCCGCACTTGTGCCCAGGCCTTAAGCCTAGCCCGCACTTGTGCCCAGGCCTTAAGCCTAGCCCGCACTTGTGCCCAGGCCTTAAGCCTAGCCCGCACTTGTGCCTAGGCCTTAAGCCTGGCTGGCACTTGTGCCCATGCCTTAAGCCTAGCCGGCACTTGTGGCCCCTGCCTTGATCCTAGCCAGCACTGCACTTGTGCCCAGGCCTTAAGCCTAGCCTGCACTTGTGCCCAGGCCTGAAGCCTAGCCTGCACTTGTGCCCAGGCCTTAAGCCTAGCCCGCACTTGTGCCCAGGCCTTAAGCCTAGCCCGCACTTGTGCCCAGGCCTTAAGCCTAACCCGCACTTGTGCCCAGGCCTTAAGCCTAGCCCGCACTTGTGCCCAGGCCTTAAGCCTAGCCCGCACTTGTGCTCCGGCCTTAAGCCTAGCCCGCACTTGTGCCCCGGCCTTAAGCTTAGCCCGCACTTGTGCCCAGGCCTTAAGCCTAGCCCGCACTTGTGCCCAGGCCTTAAGCCTCACCCGCACTTGTGCCCAGGCCTTAAGCCTAGCCCGCACTTGTGCCTCCTGCCTTGATCCTAGCCAGCACTTGTGCCCATGCCTTAAGCCTAGCCGGCACTTGTGGCCCCTGCCTTGATCCTAGCCAGCACTGCACTTGTGCCCAGGCCTTAAGCCTAGCCTGCACTTGTGCCCAGGCCTTAAGCCTAGCCTGCACTTGTGCCCAGGCCTTAAGCCTAGCCCGCAATTGTGCCCAGGCCTTAAGCCTTGCCCGCACTTGTGCCCAGGCCTTAAGCCTAGCCCGCACTTGTGCCTAGGCCTTAAGCCTAGCCCACACTTGTGCCCATGCCTTAAGCCTAGCTGGCACTTGTGGCCTTTGCCTTGATCCTAGCCAGCACTGCACTTGTGCCCAGGCCTTAAGCCTAGCCTGCACTTGTGCCCAGGCCTTAAGCCTAGCCTGCACTTGTGCCCAGGCGTTAAGCCTAGCCCGCACTTGTGCCCCCTGCCTTGATCCTAGCCCGCACTTGTGCCCCCTGCCATGATCCTAGCCCGCACTTGTGCCCAGGCCTTAAGCCTAGCCCGCACTTGTGCCCAGGCCTTAAGCCTAGCCCGCACTTGTGCCCCGGCCTTAAGCCGAGCCCGCACTTGTGACCCCGGCCTTAAGCCGAGCCCGCACTTGTGCCCCGGCCTTAAGCCGAGCCCGCACCAGTGCCCCTGCCTTAAGCCGAACCCGCACTTGTGCCCCTGCCTTAAGCCGAGCCCGCACTTGTGCCCCTGCCTTAATCCTAGCCCGCACTTGTGCCCCTGCCTTAAGCCTAGCCCGCACTTGTGCCCCGGCCTTAAGCCTAGCCCGCACTTGTGCCCAGGCCTTAAGCCTAGCCCGCACTTGTGCCCAGGCCTTAAGCCTAGCTCGCACTTGTGCCCAGGCCTTAAGCCTAGCCCGCACTTGTGCCTAGGCCTTAAGCCTAGCCCACACTTGTGCCCATGCCTTAAGCCTAGCTGGCACTTGTGGCCTTTGCCTTGATCCTAGCCAGCACTGCACTTGTGCCCAGGCCTTAAGCCTAGCCCGCACTTGTGCCCAGGCCTTAAGCCTAGCCCGCACTTGTGCCCCGGCCTTAAGCCTAGCCCGCACTTGTGCCCCGGCCTTAAGCCTAGCCCGCACTTGTGCCCAGGCCTTAAGCCTAGCCCGCACTTGTGCCCCAGCCTTAAGCCTAGCCCGCACTTGTGCCCCTGCCTTAAGCCTAGCCCGCACTTGTGCCCAGGCCTTAAGCCTAGCCCGCACTTGTGCCCAGGCCTTAAGCCTAGCCCGCACTTTTGCCCAGGCCTTAAGCCTAGCCCGCACTTGTGCCCAGGCCTTAAGCCTAGCCCGCACTTGTGCCCAGGCCTTAAGCCTAGCCCGCACTTGTGCCCAGGCCTAAAGCCTAGCCCGCACTTGTGCCCAGGCCGTAAGCCTAGCCCGCACTTGTGCCCAGGCCTTTAGCCTAGCCCGCACTTGTGCCCAGGCCTAAAGCCTAGCCCGCACTTGTGCCCAGGCCTTAAGCCTAGCCCGCACTTGTGCCCAGGCCTTAAGCCTAGCCCGCACTTGTGCCCCGGCCTTAAGCCTAGCCCGCACTTGTGCCCCGGCCTTAAGCTTAGCCCGCACTTGTGCCCAGGCCTTATGCCTAGCCCGCACTTGTGCCCAGGCCTTAAGCCTAGCCCGCACTTGTGCCCCGGCCTTAAGCCTAGCCCGCACTTGTGCCCCGGCCTTAAGCCTAGCCCGCACTTGTGCCCAGGCCTTAAACCTAGCCCGCACTTGTGCCCAGGCCTTAAGCCTAGCCCGCACTTGTGCCCAGGCCTTAAGCCTAGCCCGCACTTGTGCCTAGGCCTTAAGCCTAGCCCACACTTGTGCCCATGCCTTAAGCCTAGCTGGCACTTGTGGCCTTTGCCTTGATCCTAGCCAGCACTGCACTTGTGCCCAGGCCTTAAGCCTAGCCTGCACTTGTGCCCAGGCCTTAAGCCTAGCCTGCACTTGTGCCCAGGCGTTAAGCCTAGCCCGCACTTGTGCCCCCTGCCTTCATCCTAGCCCGCACTTGTGCCCCCTGCCTTGATCCTAGCCCGCACTTGTGCCCAGGCCTTAAGCCTAGCCCGCACTTGTGCCCAGGCCTTAAGCCTAGCCCGCACTTGTGCCCCGGCCTTAAGCCTAGCCCGCACTTGTGCCCCGGCCTTAAGCCTAGCCCGCACTTGTGCCCAGGCCTTAAGCCTAGCCCGCACTTGTGCCCAGGCCTTAAGCCTAGCCCGCACTTGTGCCCAGGCCTTAAGCCTAGCCCGCACTTGTGCCTAGGCCTTAAGCCTAGCCCACACTTGTGCCCATGCCTTAAGCCTAGCTGGCACTTGTGGCCTTTGCCTTGATCCTAGCCAGCACTGCACTTGTGCCCAGGCCTTAAGCCTAGCCTGCACTTGTGCCCAGGCCTTAAGCCTAGCCTGCACTTGTGCCCAGGCGTTAAGCCTAGCCCGCACTTGTGCCCCCTGCCTTGATCCTAGCCCGCACTTGTGCCCCCTGCCGTGATCCTAGCCCGCACTTGTGCCCAGGCCTTAAGCCTAGCCCGCACTTGTGCCCAGGCCTTAAACCTAGCCCGCACTTGTGCCCCTGCCTTAAGCCTAGCCCGCACTTGTGCCCAGGCCTTAAGCCTAGCCTGCACTTGTGCCCAGGCCTTAAGCCTAGCCCGCACTTGTGCCCAGGCCTTAAGCCTAGCCCGCACTTGTGCCCAGGCCTTAAGCCTAGCCCGCACTTATGCCCAGGCCTTAAGCCTAGCCCGCACTTGTGCCCAGGCCTTAAGCCTAGCCCGCACTTGTGCCCAGGCCTTAAGCCTAGCACGCACTTGTGCCCAGGCCTTAAGCCTAGCCCGCACTTGTGCCCAGGCCTTAAGCCTAGCCCGCACTTGTGCCCAGGCCTTAAGCCTAGCCCGCACTTGTGCCCAGGCCTTAAGCCTAGCCCGCACTTGTGCCCAGGCCTTAAGCCTAGCCCGCACTTGTGCCCAGGCGTTAAGCCTAGCCCGCACTTGTGCCCAGGCCTTAAGCCTAGCCCGCACTTGTGCCCAGGCCTTAAGCCTAGCCCGCACTTGTGCCCAGGCCTAAAGCCTAGCCCGCACTTGTGCCCAGGCCGTAAGCCTAGCCCGCACTTGTGCCCAGGCCTTAAGCCTAGCCCGCACTTGTGCCCCGGCCTTAAGCCTAGCCCGCACTTGTGCCCCGGCCTTAAGCTTAGCCCGCACTTGTGCCCAGGCCTTAAGCCTAGCCCGCACTTGTGCCCAGGCCTTAAGCCTAGCCCGCACTTGTGCCCAGGCCTTAAGCCTGGCTGGCACTTGTGCCCATGCCTTAAGCCTAGCTGGCACTTGTGGCCCCTGCCTTGATCCTAGCCAGCACTGCACTTGTGCCCAGGCCTTAAGCCTAGCCCGCACTTGTGCCCAGGCCTTAAGCCTAGCCCGCACTTGTGCCCCCTGCCTTGATCCTAGCCCGCACTTGTGCCCCTGCCTTAAGCCTAGCCCGCACTTGTGCCCCGGCCTTAAGCCTAGCCCGCACTTGTGCCCCGGCCTTAAGCCTAGCCCGCACTTGTGCCCAGGCCTTAAGCCTAGCCCGCACTTGTGCCCAGGCCTTAAGCCCAGCCCGCACTTGTGCCCAGGCCTTAAGCCTAGCCCGCACTTGTGCCTAGGCCTTAAGCCTAGCCCACACTTGTGCCCATGCCTTAAGCCTAGCTGGCACTTGTGGCCTTTGCCTTGATCCTAGCCAGCACTGCACTTGTGCCCAGGCCTTAAGCCTAGCCTGCACTTGTGCCCAGGCCTTAAGCCTAGCCTGCACTTGTGCCCAGGCGTTAAGCCTAGCCCGCACTTGTGCCCCCTGCCTTGATCCTAGCCCGCACTTGTGCCCCCTGCCTTGATCCTAGCCCGCACTTGTGCCCAGGCCTTAAGCCTAGCCCGCACTTGTGCCCAGGCCTTAAGCCTAGCCCGCACTTGTGCCCCGGCCTTAAGCCTAGCCCGCACTTGTGCCCCGGCCTTAAGCCTAGCCCGCACTTGTGCCCAGGCCTTAAGCCTAGCCCGCACTTGTGCCCAGGCCTTAAGCCTAGCTCGCACTTGTGCCCAGGCCTTAAGCCTAGCCCGCACTTGTGCCTAGGCCTTAAGCCTAGCCCACACTTGTGCCCATGCCTTAAGCCTAGCTGGCACTTGTGGCCTTTGCCTTGATCCTAGCCAGCACTGCACTTGTGCCCAGGCCTTAAGCCTAGCCTGCACTTGTGCCCAGGCCTTAAGCCTAGCCTGCACTTGTGCCCAGGCGTTAAGCCTAGCCCGCACTTGTGCCCCCTGCCTTGATCCTAGCCCGCACTTGTGCCCCCTGCCTTGATCCTAGCCCGCACTTGTGCCCAGGCCTTAAGCCTAGCCCGCACTTGTGCCCAGGCCTTAAACCTAGCCCGCACTTGTGCCCCTGCCTTAAGCCTAGCCCGCACTTGTGCCCAGGCCTTAAGCCTAGCCTGCACTTGTGCCCAGGCCTTAAGCCTAGCCCGCACTTGTGCCCAGGCCTTAAGCCTAGCCCGCACTTGTGCCCAGGCCTTAAGCCTAGCCCGCACTTGTGCCCAGGCCTTAAGCCTAGCCCGCACTTGTGCCCAGGCCTTAAGCCTAGCCCGCACTTGTGCCCAGGCCTTAAGCCTAGCCCGCACTTGTGCCCAGGCCTTAAGCCTAGCCCGCACTTGTGCCCAGGCCTTAAGCCTAGCCCGCACTTGTGCCCAGGCCTTAAGCCTAGCCCGCACTTGTGCCCAGGCGTTAAGCCTAGCCCGCACTTGTGCCCAGGCCTTAAGCCTAGCCCGCACTTGTGCCCAGGCCTTAAGCCTAGCCCGCACTTGTGCCCAGGCCTTAAGCCTAGCCCGCACTTGTGCCCAGGCCTTAAGCCTAGCCCGCACTTGTGCCCAGGCCTTAAGCCTAGCCCGCACTTGTGCCCAGGCCTTAAGCCTAGCCCGCACTTGTGCCCAGGCCTTAAGCCTAGCCCGCACTTGTGCCTAGGCCTTAAGCCTGGCTGGCACTTGTGCCCATGCCTTAAGCCTAGCCGGCACTTGTGGCCCCTGCCTTGATCCCAGCCAGCACTGCACTTGTGCCCAGGCCTTAAGCCTAGCCTGCACTTGTGCCCAGGCCTGAAGCCTAGCCTGCACTTGTGCCCAGGCCTTAAGCCTAGCCCGCACTTGTGCCCAGGCCTTAAGCCTAGCCCGCACTTGTGCCCAGGCCTTAAGCCTAACCCGCACTTGTGCCCAGGCCTTAAGCCTAGCCCGCACTTGTGCCCAGGCCTTAAGCCTAGCCCGCACTTGTGCTCCGGCCTTAAGCCTAGCCCGCACTTGTGCCCCGGCCTTAAGCTTAGCCCGCACTTGTGCCCAGGCCTTAAGCCTAGCCCGCACTTGTGCCCAGGCCTTAAGCCTCACCCGCACTTGTGCCCAGGCCTTAAGCCTAGCCCGCACTTGTGCCTCCTGCCTTGATCCTAGCCAGCACTTGTGCCCATGCCTTAAGCCTAGCCGGCACTTGTGGCCCCTGCCTTGATCCTAGCCAGCACTGCACTTGTGCCCAGGCCTTAAGCCTAGCCTGCACTTGTGCCCAGGCCTTAAGCCTAGCCTGCACTTGTGCCCAGGCCTTAAGCCTAGCCCGCAATTGTGCCCAGGCCTTAAGCCTTGCCCGCACTTGTGCCCAGGCCTTAAGCCTAGCCCGCACTTGTGCCTAGGCCTTAAGCCTAGCCCACACTTGTGCCCATGCCTTAAGCCTAGCTGGCACTTGTGGCCTTTGCCTTGATCCTAGCCAGCACTGCACTTGTGCCCAGGCCTTAAGCCTAGCCTGCACTTGTGCCCAGGCCTTAAGCCTAGCCTGCACTTGTGCCCAGGCGTTAAGCCTAGCCCGCACTTGTGCCCCCTGCCTTGATCCTAGCCCGCACTTGTGCCCCCTGCCTTGATCCTAGCCCGCACTTGTGCCCAGGCCTTAAGCCTAGCCCGCACTTGTGCCCAGGCCTTAAGCCTAGCCCGCACTTGTGCCCCGGCCTTAAGCCTAGCCCGCACTTGTGCCCCGGCCTTAAGCCTAGCCCGCACTTGTGCCCAGGCCTTAAGCCTAGCCCGCACTTGTGCCCAGGCCTTAAGCCTAGCCCGCACTTGTGCCCAGGCCTTAAGCCTAGCCCGCACTTGTGCCTAGGCCTTAAGCCTAGCCCACACTTGTGCCCATGCCTTAAGCCTAGCTGGCACTTGTGGCCTTTGCCTTGATCCTAGCCAGCACTGCACTTGTGCCCAGGCCTTAAGCCTAGCCTGCACTTGTGCCCAGGCCTTAAGCCTAGCCTGCACTTGTGCCCAGGCGTTAAGCCTAGCCCGCACTTGTGCCCCCTGCCTTGATCCTAGCCCGCACTTGTGCCCCCTGCCTTGATCCTAGCCCGCACTTGTGCCCAGGCCTTAAGCCTAGCCCGCACTTGTGCCCAGGCCTTAAACCTAGCCCGCACTTGTGCCCCTGCCTTAAGCCTAGCCCGCACTTGTGCCCAGGCCTTAAGCCTAGCCTGCACTTGTGCCCAGGCCTTAAGCCTAGCCCGCACTTGTGCCCAGGCCTTAAGCCTAGCCCGCACTTGTGCCCAGGCCTTAAGCCTAGCCCGCACTTGTGCCCAGGCCTTAAGCCTAGCCCGCACTTGTGCCCAGGCCTTAAGCCTAGCCCGCACTTGTGCCCAGGCCTTAAGCCTAGCCCGCACTTGTGCCCAGGCCTTAAGCCTAGCCCGCACTTGTGCCCAGGCCTTAAGCCTAGCCCGCACTTGTGCCCAGGCCTTAAGCCTAGCCCGCACTTGTGCCCAGGCCTTAAGCCTAGCCCGCACTTGTGCCCAGGCCTTAAGCCTAGCCCGCACTTGTGCCCAGGCGTTAAGCCTAGCCCGCACTTGTGCCCAGGCCTTAAGCCTAGCCCGCACTTGTGCCCAGGCCTTAAGCCTAGCCCGCACTTGTGCCCCGGCCTTAAGCCTAGCCCGCACTTGTGCCCCGGCCTTAAGCTTAGCCCGCACTTGTGCCCCGGCCTTAAGCTTAGCCCGCACTTGTGCCCAGGCCTTAAGCCTAGCCCGCACTTGTGCCCCGGCCTTAAGCCTAGCCCGCACTTGTGCCCTGGCCTTAAGCCTAGCCCGCACTTGTGCCCCGGCCTTAAGCCTAGCCCGCACTTGTGCCCCGGCCTTAAGCCGAGCCCGCACTTGTGCCCCGGCCTTAAGCCGAGCCCACACTTTTGCCCCGGCCTTAAGCCGAGCCCGCACTTGTGCCCCGGCCTTAAGCCGAGCCCGCACTTGTGACCCCGGCCTTAAGCCGAGCCCGCACTTGTGCCCCGGCCTTAAGCCGAGCCCGCACCAGTGCCCCTGCCTTAAGCCGAACCCGCACTTGTGCCCCTGCCTTAAGCCGAGCCCGCACTTGTGCCCCTGCCTTAATCCTAGCCCGCACTTGTGCCCCTGCCTTAAGCCTAGCCCGCACTTGTGCCCCTGCCTTAAGCCTAGCCCGCACTTGTGCCCCTGCCTTAAGCCTAGCCCGCACTTGTGCCCAGGCCTTGAGCCTAGCACGCACTTGTGCCCAGGCCTTAAGCCTAGCCCGCACTTGTGCCCCGGCCTTAAGCCTAGCCCGCACTTGTGCCCCGGCCTTAAGCTTAGCCCGCACTTGTGCCCCGGCCTTAAGCTTAGCCCGCACTTGTGCCCAGGCCTTAAGCCTAGCCCGCACTTGTGCCCCGGCCTTAAGCCTAGCCCGCACTTGTGCCCCGGCCTTAAGCCGAGCCCGCACTAGTGCCCTTGCCTTAAGCCGAACCCGCACTTGTGCCCCTGCCTTAAGCCGAGCCCGCACTTGTGCCCCTGCCTTAATCCTAGCCCGCACTTGTGCCCCTGCCTTAAGCCTAGCCCGCACTTGTGCCCCAGCCTTAAGCCTAGCCCGCACTTGTGCCCCTGCCTTAAGCCTAGCCCGCACTTGTGCCCAGGCCTTAAGCCTAGCCCGCACTTGTGCCCAGGCCTTAAGCCTAGCCCGCACTTGTGCCCAGGCCTTAAGCCTGGCTGGCACTTGTGCCCATGCCTTAAGCCTAGCTGGCACTTGTGGCCCCTGCCTTGATCCTAGCCAGCACTGCACTTGTGCCCAGGCCTTAAGCCTAGCCCGCACTTGTGCCCAGGCCTTAAGCCTAGCCCGCACTTGTGCCCCCTGCCTTGATCCTAGCCCGCACTTGTGCCCCTGCCTTAAGCCTAGCCCACACTTGTGCCCAGGCCTTAAGCCTAGCCCGCACTTGTGCCCAGGCTTTAAGCCTAGCCCGCACTTGTGCCCAGGCCTTAAGCCTAGCCCGCACTTGTGCCCAGGCCTTAAGCCTAGCACGCACTTGTGCCCAGGCCTTAAGCCTAGCCCGCACTTGTGCCCCGGCCTTAAGCCTAGCCCGCACTTGTGCCCCGGCCTTAAGCTTAGCCCGCACTTGTGCCCCGGCCTTAAGCTTAGCCCGCACTTGTGCCCAGGCCTTAAGCCTAGCCAGCACTTGTGCCCAGGCCTTAAGCCTAGCCCGCACTTGTGCCCCGGCCTTAAGCCTAGCCCGCACTTGTGCCCCGGCCTTAAGCCTAGCCCGCACTTGTGCCCAGGCCTTAAGCCTAGCCCGCACTTGTGCCCAGGCCTTAAGCCTAGCCCGCACTTGTGCCCAGGCCTTAAGCCTAGCCCGCACTTGTGCCTAGGCCTTAAGCCTAGCCCACACTTGTGCCCATGCCTTAAGCCTAGCTGGCACTTGTTGCCTTTGCCTTGATCCTAGCCAGCACTGCACTTGTGCCCAGGCCTTAAGCCTAGCCTGCACTTGTGCCCAGGCCTTAAGCCTAGCCTGCACTTGTGCCCAGGCGTTAAGCCTAGCCCGCACTTGTGCCCCCTGCCTTGATCCTAGCCCGCACTTGTGCCCCCTGCCTTGATCCTAGCCCGCACTTGTGCCCAGGCCTTAAGCCTAGCCCGCACTTGTGCCCAGGCCTTAAGCCTAGCCCGCACTTGTGCCCCGGCCTTAAGCCTAGCCCGCACTTGTGCCCCGGCCTTAAGCCTAGCCCGCACTTGTGCCCAGGCCTTAAGCCTAGCCCGCACTTGTGCCCAGGCCTTAAGCCTAGCCCGCACTTGTGCCCAGGCCTTAAGCCTAGCCCGCACTTGTGCCTAGGCCTTAAGCCTAGCCCACACTTGTGCCCATGCCTTAAGCCTAGCTGGCACTTGTGGCCTTTGCCTTGATCCTAGCCAGCACTGCACTTGTGCCCAGGCCTTAAGCCTAGCCTGCACTTGTGCCCAGGCCTTAAGCCTAGCCTGCACTTGTGCCCAGGCGTTAAGCCTAGCCCGCACTTGTGCCCCCTGCCTTGATCCTAGCCCGCACTTGTGCCCCCTGCCGTGATCCTAGCCCGCACTTATGCCCAGGCCTTAAGCCTAGCCCGCACTTGTGCCCAGGCCTTAAACCTAGCCCGCACTTGTGCCCCTGCCTTAAGCCTAGCCCGCACTTGTGCCCAGGCCTTAAGCCTAGCCTGCACTTGTGCCCAGGCCTTAAGCCTAGCCCGCACTTGTGCCCAGGCCTTAAGCCTAGCCCGCACTTGTGCCCAGGCCTTAAGCCTAGCCCGCACTTGTGCCCAGGCCTTAAGCCTAGCCCGCACTTGTGCCCAGGCCTTAAGCCTAGCCCGCACTTGTGCCCAGGCCTTAAGCCTAGCACGCACTTGTGCCCAGGCCTTAAGCCTAGCCCGCACTTGTGCCCAGGCCTTAAGCCTAGCCCGCACTTGTGCCCAGGCCTTAAGCCTAGCCCGCACTTGTGCCCAGGCCTTAAGCCTAGCCCGCACTTGTGCCCAGGCCTTAAGCCTAGCCCGCACTTGTGCCCAGGCCTAAAGCCTAGCCCGCACTTGTGCCCAGGCCGTAAGCCTAGCCTGCACTTGTGCCCAGGCCTTCAGCCTAGCCCGCACTTGTGCCCCGGCCTTAAGCCTAGCCCGCACTTGTGCCCCGGCCTTAAGCTTAGCCCGCACTTGTGCCCAGGCCTTAAGCCTAGCCCGCACTTGTGCCCAGGCCTTAAGCCTAGCCCGCACTTGTGCCCAGGCCTTAAGCCTGGCTGGCACTTGTGCCCATGCCTTAAGCCTAGCTGGCACTTGTGGCCCCTGCCTTGATCCTAGCCAGCACTGCACTTGTGCCCAGGCCTTAAGCCTAGCCCGCACTTGTGCCCAGGCCTTAAGCCTAGCCCGCACTTGTGCCCCCTGCCTTGATCCTAGCCCGCACTTGTGCCCCTGCCTTAAGCCTAGCCCGCACTTGTGCCCAGGCCTTAAGCCTAGCCCGCACTTGTGCCCAGGCTTTAAGCCTAGCCCGCACTTGTGCCCAGGCCTTAAGCCTAGCCCGCACTTGTGCCCAGGCCTTAAGCCTAGCACGCACTTGTGCCCAGGCCTTAAGCCTAGCCCGCACTTGTGCCCCGGCCTTAAGCCTAGCCCGCACTTGTGCCCCGGCCTTAAGCTTAGCCCGCACTTGTGCCCCGGCCTTAAGCTTAGCCCGCACTTGTGCCCAGGCCTTAAGCCTAGCCAGCACTTGTGCCCAGGCCTTAAGCCTAGCCCGCACTTGTGCCCCGGCCTTAAGCCTAGCCCGCACTTGTGCCCCGGCCTTAAGCCTAGCCCGCACTTGTGCCCAGGCCTTAAGCCTAGCCCGCACTTGTGCCCAGGCCTTAAGCCCAGCCCGCACTTGTGCCCAGGCCTTAAGCCTAGCCCGCACTTGTGCCTAGGCCTTAAGCCTAGCCCACACTTGTGCCCATGCCTTAAGCCTAGCTGGCACTTGTGGCCTTTGCCTTGATCCTAGCCAGCACTGCACTTGTGCCCAGGCCTTAAGCCTAGCCTGCACTTGTGCCCAGGCCTTAAGCCTAGCCTGCACTTGTGCCCAGGCTTTAAGCCTAGCCCGCACTTGTGCCCCCTGCCTTGATCCTAGCCCGCACTTGTGCCCCCTGCCTTGATCCTAGCCCGCACTTGTGCCCAGGCCTTAAGCCTAGCCCGCACTTGTGCCCAGGCCTTAAGCCTAGCCCGCACTTGTGCCCCGGCCTTAAGCCTAGCCCGCACTTGTGCCCCGGCCTTAAGCCTAGCCCGCACTTGTGCCTAGGCCTTAAGCCTAGCCCGCACTTGTGCCCAGGCCTTAAGCCTAGCCCGCACTTGTGCCCAGGCCTTAAGCCTAGCCCGCACTTGTGCCTAGGCCTTAAGCCTAGCCCACACTTGTGCCCATGCCTTAAGCCTAGCTGGCACTTGTGGCCTTTGCCTTGATCCTAGCCAGCACTGCACTTGTGCCCAGGCCTTAAGCCTAGCCTGCACTTGTGCCCAGGCCTTAAGCCTAGCCTGCACTTGTGCCCAGGCGTTAAGCCTAGCCCGCACTTGTGCCCCCTGCCTTGATCCTAGCCCGCACTTGTGCCCCCTGCCTTGATCCTAGCCCGCACTTGTGCCCAGGCCTTAAGCCTAGCCCGCACTTGTGCCCAGGCCTTAAACCTAGCCCGCACTTGTGCCCCTGCCTTAAGCCTAGCCCGCACTTGTGCCCAGGCCTTAAGCCTAGCCTGCACTTGTGCCCAGGCCTTAAGCCTAGCCCGCACTTGTGCCCAGGCCTTAAGCCTAGCCCGCACTTGTGCCCAGGCCTTAAGCCTAGCCCGCACTTGTGCCCAGGCCTTAAGCCTAGCCCGCACTTGTGCCCAGGCCTTAAGCCTAGCCCGCACTTGTGCCCAGGCCTTAAGCCTAGCCCGCACTTGTGCCCAGGCCTTAAGCCTAGCCCGCACTTGTGCCCAGGCCTTAAGCCTAGCCCGCACTTGTGCCCAGGCCTTAAGCCTAGCCCGCACTTGTGCCCAGGCGTTAAGCCTAGCCCGCACTTGTGCCCAGGCCTTAAGCCTAGCCCGCACTTGTGCCCAGGCCTTAAGCCTAGCCCGCACTTGTGCCCAGGCCTTAAGCCTAGCCCGCACTTGTGCCCAGGCCTTAAGCCTAGCCCGCACTTGTGCCCAGGCCTTAAGCCTAGCCCGCACTTGTGCCCAGGCCTTAAGCCTAGCCCGCACTTGTGCCCAGGCCTTAAGCCTAGCCCGCACTTGTGCCTAGGCCTTAAGCCTGGCTGGCACTTGTGCCCATGCCTTAAGCCTAGCCGGCACTTGTGGCCCCTGCCTTGATCCTAGCCAGCACTGCACTTGTGCCCAGGCCTTAAGCCTAGCCTGCACTTGTGCCCAGGCCTGAAGCCTAGCCTGCACTTGTGCCCAGGCCTTAAGCCTAGCCCGCACTTGTGCCCAGGCCTTAAGCCTAGCCCGCACTTGTGCCCAGGCCTTAAGCCTAACCCGCACTTGTGCCCAGGCCTTAAGCCTAGCCCGCACTTGTGCCCAGGCCTTAAGCCTAGCCCGCACTTGTGCTCCGGCCTTAAGCCTAGCCCGCACTTGTGCCCCGGCCTTAAGCTTAGCCCGCACTTGTGCCCAGGCCTTAAGCCTAGCCCGCACTTGTGCCCAGGCCTTAAGCCTCACCCGCACTTGTGCCCAGGCCTTAAGCCTAGCCCGCACTTGTGCCTCCTGCCTTGATCCTAGCCAGCACTTGTGCCCATGCCTTAAGCCTAGCCGGCACTTGTGGCCCCTGCCTTGATCCTAGCCAGCACTGCACTTGTGCCCAGGCCTTAAGCCTAGCCTGCACTTGTGCCCAGGCCTTAAGCCTAGCCTGCACTTGTGCCCAGGCCTTAAGCCTAGCCCGCAATTGTGCCCAGGCCTTAAGCCTTGCCCGCACTTGTGCCCAGGCCTTAAGCCTAGCCCGCACTTGTGCCTAGGCCTTAAGCCTAGCCCACACTTGTGCCCATGCCTTAAGCCTAGCTGGCACTTGTGGCCTTTGCCTTGATCCTAGCCAGCACTGCACTTGTGCCCAGGCCTTAAGCCTAGCCTGCACTTGTGCCCAGGCCTTAAGCCTAGCCTGCACTTGTGCCCAGGCGTTAAGCCTAGCCCGCACTTGTGCCCCCTGCCTTGATCCTAGCCCGCACTTGTGCCCCCTGCCATGATCCTAGCCCGCACTTGTGCCCAGGCCTTAAGCCTAGCCCGCACTTGTGCCCAGGCCTTAAGCCTAGCCCGCACTTGTGCCCCGGCCTTAAGCCGAGCCCGCACTTGTGACCCCGGCCTTAAGCCGAGCCCGCACTTGTGCCCCGGCCTTAAGCCGAGCCCGCACCAGTGCCCCTGCCTTAAGCCGAACCCGCACTTGTGCCCCTGCCTTAAGCCGAGCCCGCACTTGTGCCCCTGCCTTAATCCTAGCCCGCACTTGTGCCCCTGCCTTAAGCCTAGCCCGCACTTGTGCCCCTGCCTTAAGCCTAGCCCGCACTTGTGCCCCTGCCTTAAGCCTAGCCCGCACTTGTGCCCAGGCCTTGAGCCTAGCACGCACTTGTGCCCAGGCCTTAAGCCTAGCCCGCACTTGTGCCCCGGCCTTAAGCCTAGCCCGCACTTGTGCCCCGGCCTTAAGCTTAGCCCGCACTTGTGCCCCGGCCTTAAGCTTAGCCCGCACTTGTGCCCAGGCCTTAAGCCGAACCCGCACTTGTGCCCCTGCCTTAAGCCGAGCCCGCACTTGTGCCCCTGCCTTAATCCTAGCCCGCACTTGTGCCCCTGCCTTAAGCCTAGCCCGCACTTGTGCCCCAGCCTTAAGCCTAGCCCGCACTTGTGCCCCTGCCTTAAGCCTAGCCCGCACTTGTGCCCAGGCCTTAAGCCTAGCCCGCACTTGTGCCCAGGCCTTAAGCCTAGCCCGCACTTGTGCCCAGGCCTTAAGCCTAGCCCGCACTTTTGCCCAGGCCTTAAGCCTAGCCCGCACTTGTGCCCAGGCCTTAAGCCTAGCCCGCACTTGTGCCCAGGCCTTAAGCCTAGCCCGCACTTGTGCCCAGGCCTAAAGCCTAGCCCGCACTTGTGCCCAGGCCGTAAGCCTAGCCCGCACTTGTGCCCAGGCCTTAAGCCTAGCCCGCACTTGTGCCCCGGCCTTAAGCCTAGCCCGCACTTGTGCCCCGGCCTTAAGCTTAGCCCGCACTTGTGCCCAGGCCTTAAGCCTAGCCCGCACTTGTGCCCAGGCCTTAAGCCTAGCCCGCACTTGTGCCCAGGCCTTAAGCCTGGCTGGCACTTGTGCCCATGCTTTAAGCCTAGCTGGCACTTGTGGCCCCTGCCTTGATCCTAGCCAGCACTGCACTTGTGCCCAGGCCTTAAGCCTAGCCCGCACTTGTGCCCAGGCCTTAAGCCTAGCCCGCACTTGTGCCCCCTGCCTTGATCCTAGCCCGCACTTGTGCCCCTGCCTTAAGCCTAGCCCACACTTGTGCCCAGGCCTTAAGCCTAGCCCGCACTTGTGCCCAGGCTTTAAGCCTAGCCCGCACTTGTGCCCAGGCCTTAAGCCTAGCCCGCACTTGTGCCCAGGCCTTAAGCCTAGCACGCACTTGTGCCCAGGCCTTAAGCCTAGCCCGCACTTGTGCCCCGGCCTTAAGCCTAGCCCGCACTTGTGCCCCGGCCTTAAGCTTAGCCCGCACTTGTGCCCCGGCCTTAAGCTTAGCCCGCACTTGTGCCCAGGCCTTAAGCCTAGCCAGCACTTGTGCCCAGGCCTTAAGCCTAGCCCGCACTTGTGCCCCGGCCTTAAGCCTAGCCCGCACTTGTGCCCCGGCCTTAAGCCTAGCCCGCACTTGTGCCCAGGCCTTAAGCCTAGCCCGCACTTGTGCCCAGGCCTTAAGCCTAGCCCGCACTTGTGCCCAGGCCTTAAGCCTAGCCCGCACTTGTGCCTAGGCCTTAAGCCTAGCCCACACTTGTGCCCATGCCTTAAGCCTAGCTGGCACTTGTGGCCTTTGCCTTGATCCTAGCCAGCACTGCACTTGTGCCAGGCCTTAAGCCTAGCCTGCACTTGTGCCCAGGCGTTAAGCCTAGCCCGCACTTGTGCCCCCTGCCTTGATCCTAGCCCGCACTTGTGCCCCCTGCCGTGATCCTAGCCCGCACTTATGCCCAGGCCTTAAGCCTAGCCCGCACTTGTGCCCAGGCCTTAAACCTAGCCCGCACTTGTGCCCCTGCCTTAAGCCTAGCCCGCACTTGTGCCCAGGCCTTAAGCCTAGCCTGCACTTGTGCCCAGGCCTTAAGCCTAGCCCGCACTTGTGCCCAGGCCTTAAGCCTAGCCCGCACTTGTGCCCAGGCCTTAAGCCTAGCCCGCACTTGTGCCCAGGCCTTAAGCCTAGCCCGCACTTGTGCCCAGGCCTTAAGCCTAGCCCGCACTTGTGCCCAGGCCTTAAGCCTAGCACGCACTTGTGCCCAGGCCTTAAGCCTAGCCCGCACTTGTGCCCAGGCCTTAAGCCTAGCCCGCACTTGTGCCCAGGCCTTAAGCCTAGCCCGCACTTGTGCCCAGGCCTTAAGCCTAGCCCGCACTTGTGCCCAGGCCTTAAGCCTAGCCCGCACTTGTGCCCAGGCGTTAAGCCTAGCCCGCACTTGTGCCCAGGCCTTAAGCCTAGCCCGCACTTGTGCCCAGGCCTTAAGCCTAGCCCGCACTTGTGCCCAGGCCTAAAGCCTAGCCCGCACTTGTGCCCAGGCCGTAAGCCTAGCCTGCACTTGTGCCCAGGCCTTCAGCCTAGCCCGCACTTGTGCCCCGGCCTTAAGCCTAGCCCGCACTTGTGCCCCGGCCTTAAGCTTAGCCCGCACTTGTGCCCAGGCCTTAAGCCTAGCCCGCACTTGTGCCCAGGCCTTAAGCCTAGCCCGCACTTGTGCCCAGGCCTTAAGCCTGGCTGGCACTTGTGCCCATGCCTTAAGCCTAGCTGGCACTTGTGGCCCCTGCCTTGATCCTAGCCAGCACTGCACTTGTGCCCAGGCCTTAAGCCTAGCCCGCACTTGTGCCCAGGCCTTAAGCCTAGCCCGCACTTGTGCCCCCTGCCTTGATCCTAGCCCGCACTTGTGCCCCTGCCTTAAGCCTAGCCCGCACTTGTGCCCAGGCCTTAAGCCTAGCCCGCACTTGTGCCCAGGCTTTAAGCCTAGCCCGCACTTGTGCCCAGGCCTTAAGCCTAGCCCGCACTTGTGCCCAGGCCTTAAGCCTAGCACGCACTTGTGCCCAGGCCTTAAGCCTAGCCCGCACTTGTGCCCCGGCCTTAAGCCTAGCCCGCACTTGTGCCCCGGCCTTAAGCTTAGCCCGCACTTGTGCCCAGGCCTTAAGCTTAGCCCGCACTTGTGCCCAGGCCTTAAGCCTAGCCAGCACTTGTGCCCAGGCCTTAAGCCTAGCCCGCACTTGTGCCCCGGCCTTAAGCCTAGCCCGCACTTGTGCCCCGGCCTTAAGCCTAGCCCGCACTTGTGCCCAGGCCTTAAGCCTAGCCCGCACTTGTGCCCAGGCCTTAAGCCCAGCCCGCACTTGTGCCCAGGCCTTAAGCCTAGCCCGCACTTGTGCCTAGGCCTTAAGCCTAGCCCACACTTGTGCCCATGCCTTAAGCCTAGCTGGCACTTGTGGCCTTTGCCTTGATCCTAGCCAGCACTGCACTTGTGCCCAGGCCTTAAGCCTAGCCTGCACTTGTGCCCAGGCCTTAAGCCTAGCCTGCACTTGTGCCCAGGCTTTAAGCCTAGCCCGCACTTGTGCCCCCTGCCTTGATCCTAGCCCGCACTTGTGCCCCCTGCCTTGATCCTAGCCCGCACTTGTGCCCAGGCCTTAAGCCTAGCCCGCACTTGTGCCCAGGCCTTAAGCCTAGCCCGCACTTGTGCCCCGGCCTTAAGCCTAGCCCGCACTTGTGCCCCGGCCTTAAGCCTAGCCCGCACTTGTGCCTAGGCCTTAAGCCTAGCCCGCACTTGTGCCCAGGCCTTAAGCCTAGCCCGCACTTGTGCCCAGGCCTTAAGCCTAGCCCGCACTTGTGCCTAGGCCTTAAGCCTAGCCCACACTTGTGCCCATGCCTTAAGCCTAGCTGGCACTTGTGGCCTTTGCCTTGATCCTAGCCAGCACTGCACTTGTGCCCAGGCCTTAAGCCTAGCCTGCACTTGTGCCCAGGCCTTAAGCCTAGCCTGCACTTGTGCCCAGGCGTTAAGCCTAGCCCGCACTTGTGCCCCCTGCCTTGATCCTAGCCCGCACTTGTGCCCCCTGCCTTGATCCTAGCCCGCACTTGTGCCCAGGCCTTAAGCCTAGCCCGCACTTGTGCCCAGGCCTTAAACCTAGCCCGCACTTGTGCCCCTGCCTTAAGCCTAGCCCGCACTTGTGCCCAGGCCTTAAGCCTAGCCTGCACTTGTGCCCAGGCCTTAAGCCTAGCCCGCACTTGTGCCCAGGCCTTAAGCCTAGCCCGCACTTGTGCCCAGGCCTTAAGCCTAGCCCGCACTTGTGCCCAGGCCTTAAGCCTAGCCCGCACTTGTGCCCAGGCCTTAAGCCTAGCCCGCACTTGTGCCCAGGCCTTAAGCCTAGCCCGCACTTGTGCCCAGGCCTTAAGCCTAGCCCGCACTTGTGCCCAGGCCTTAAGCCTAGCCCGCACTTGTGCCCAGGCCTTAAGCCTAGCCCGCACTTGTGCCCAGGCGTTAAGCCTAGCCCGCACTTGTGCCCAGGCCTTAAGCCTAGCCCGCACTTGTGCCCAGGCCTTAAGCCTAGCCCGCACTTGTGCCCAGGCCTTAAGCCTAGCCCGCACTTGTGCCCAGGCCTTAAGCCTAGCCCGCACTTGTGCCCAGGCCTTAAGCCTAGCCCGCACTTGTGCCCAGGCCTTAAGCCTAGCCCGCACTTGTGCCCAGGCCTTAAGCCTAGCCCGCACTTGTGCCTAGGCCTTAAGCCTGGCTGGCACTTGTGCCCATGCCTTAAGCCTAGCCGGCACTTGTGGCCCCTGCCTTGATCCTAGCCAGCACTGCACTTGTGCCCAGGCCTTAAGCCTAGCCTGCACTTGTGCCCAGGCCTGAAGCCTAGCCTGCACTTGTGCCCAGGCCTTAAGCCTAGCCCGCACTTGTGCCCAGGCCTTAAGCCTAGCCCGCACTTGTGCCCAGGCCTTAAGCCTAACCCGCACTTGTGCCCAGGCCTTAAGCCTAGCCCGCACTTGTGCCCAGGCCTTAAGCCTAGCCCGCACTTGTGCTCCGGCCTTAAGCCTAGCCCGCACTTGTGCCCCGGCCTTAAGCTTAGCCCGCACTTGTGCCCAGGCCTTAAGCCTAGCCCGCACTTGTGCCCAGGCCTTAAGCCTCACCCGCACTTGTGCCCAGGCCTTAAGCCTAGCCCGCACTTGTGCCTCCTGCCTTGATCCTAGCCAGCACTTGTGCCCATGCCTTAAGCCTAGCCGGCACTTGTGGCCCCTGCCTTGATCCTAGCCAGCACTGCACTTGTGCCCAGGCCTTAAGCCTAGCCTGCACTTGTGCCCAGGCCTTAAGCCTAGCCTGCACTTGTGCCCAGGCCTTAAGCCTAGCCCGCAATTGTGCCCAGGCCTTAAGCCTTGCCCGCACTTGTGCCCAGGCCTTAAGCCTAGCCCGCACTTGTGCCTAGGCCTTAAGCCTAGCCCACACTTGTGCCCATGCCTTAAGCCTAGCTGGCACTTGTGGCCTTTGCCTTGATCCTAGCCAGCACTGCACTTGTGCCCAGGCCTTAAGCCTAGCCTGCACTTGTGCCCAGGCCTTAAGCCTAGCCTGCACTTGTGCCCAGGCGTTAAGCCTAGCCCGCACTTGTGCCCCCTGCCTTGATCCTAGCCCGCACTTGTGCCCCCTGCCATGATCCTAGCCCGCACTTGTGCCCAGGCCTTAAGCCTAGCCCGCACTTGTGCCCAGGCCTTAAGCCTAGCCCGCACTTGTGCCCCGGCCTTAAGCCGAGCCCGCACTTGTGACCCCGGCCTTAAGCCGAGCCCGCACTTGTGCCCCGGCCTTAAGCCGAGCCCGCACCAGTGCCCCTGCCTTAAGCCGAACCCGCACTTGTGCCCCTGCCTTAAGCCGAGCCCGCACTTGTGCCCCTGCCTTAATCCTAGCCCGCACTTGTGCCCCTGCCTTAAGCCTAGCCCGCACTTGTGCCCCTGCCTTAAGCCTAGCCCGCACTTGTGCCCCTGCCTTAAGCCTAGCCCGCACTTGTGCCCAGGCCTTGAGCCTAGCACGCACTTGTGCCCAGGCCTTAAGCCTAGCCCGCACTTGTGCCCCGGCCTTAAGCCTAGCCCGCACTTGTGCCCCGGCCTTAAGCTTAGCCCGCACTTGTGCCCCGGCCTTAAGCTTAGCCCGCACTTGTGCCCAGGCCTTAAGCCGAACCCGCACTTGTGCCCCTGCCTTAAGCCGAGCCCGCACTTGTGCCCCTGCCTTAATCCTAGCCCGCACTTGTGCCCCTGCCTTAAGCCTAGCCCGCACTTGTGCCCCAGCCTTAAGCCTAGCCCGCACTTGTGCCCCTGCCTTAAGCCTAGCCCGCACTTGTGCCCAGGCCTTAAGCCTAGCCCGCACTTGTGCCCAGGCCTTAAGCCTAGCCCGCACTTGTGCCCAGGCCTTAAGCCTAGCCCGCACTTTTGCCCAGGCCTTAAGCCTAGCCCGCACTTGTGCCCAGGCCTTAAGCCTAGCCCGCACTTGTGCCCAGGCCTTAAGCCTAGCCCGCACTTGTGCCCAGGCCTAAAGCCTAGCCCGCACTTGTGCCCAGGCCGTAAGCCTAGCCCGCACTTGTGCCCAGGCCTTAAGCCTAGCCCGCACTTGTGCCCCGGCCTTAAGCCTAGCCCGCACTTGTGCCCCGGCCTTAAGCTTAGCCCGCACTTGTGCCCAGGCCTTAAGCCTAGCCCGCACTTGTGCCCAGGCCTTAAGCCTAGCCCGCACTTGTGCCCAGGCCTTAAGCCTGGCTGGCACTTGTGCCCATGCTTTAAGCCTAGCTGGCACTTGTGGCCCCTGCCTTGATCCTAGCCAGCACTGCACTTGTGCCCAGGCCTTAAGCCTAGCCCGCACTTGTGCCCAGGCCTTAAGCCTAGCCCGCACTTGTGCCCCCTGCCTTGATCCTAGCCCGCACTTGTGCCCCTGCCTTAAGCCTAGCCCACACTTGTGCCCAGGCCTTAAGCCTAGCCCGCACTTGTGCCCAGGCTTTAAGCCTAGCCGGCACTTGTGCCCAGGCCTTAAGCCTAGCCCGCACTTGTGCCCAGGCCTTAAGCCTAGCACGCACTTGTGCCCAGGCCTTAAGCCTAGCCCGCACTTGTGCCCCGGCCTTAAGCCTAGCCCGCACTTGTGCCCCGGCCTTAAGCTTAGCCCGCACTTGTGCCCCGGCCTTAAGCTTAGCCCGCACTTGTGCCCAGGCCTTAAGCCTAGCCAGCACTTGTGCCCAGGCCTTAAGCCTAGCCCGCACTTGTGCCCCGGCCTTAAGCCTAGCCCGCACTTGTGCCCCGGCCTTAAGCCTAGCCCGCACTTGTGCCCAGGCCTTAAGCCTAGCCCGCACTTGTGCCCAGGCCTTAAGCCTAGCCCGCACTTGTGCCCAGGCCTTAAGCCTAGCCCGCACTTGTGCCTAGGCCTTAAGCCTAGCCCACACTTGTGCCCATGCCTTAAGCCTAGCTGGCACTTGTGGCCTTTGCCTTGATCCTAGCCAGCACTGCACTTGTGCCCAGGCCTTAAGCCTAGCCTGCACTTGTGCCCAGGCCTTAAGCCTAGCCTGCACTTGTGCCCAGGCGTTAAGCCTAGCCCGCACTTGTGCCCCCTGCCTTGATCCTAGCCCGCACTTGTGCCCCCTGCCTTGATCCTAGCCCGCACTTGTGCCCAGGCCTTAAGCCTAGCCCGCACTTGTGCCCAGGCCTTAAGCCTAGCCCGCACTTGTGCCCCGGCCTTAAGCCTAGCCCGCACTTGTGCCCCGGCCTTAAGCCTAGCCCGCACTTGTGCCCAGGCCTTAAGCCTAGCCCGCACTTGTGCCCAGGCCTTAAGCCTAGCCCGCACTTGTGCCCAGGCCTTAAGCCTAGCCCGCACTTGTGCCTAGGCCTTAAGCCTAGCCCACACTTGTGCCCATGCCTTAAGCCTAGCTGGCACTTGTGGCCTTTGCCTTGATCCTAGCCAGCACTGCACTTGTGCCCAGGCCTTAAGCCTAGCCTGCACTTGTGCCCAGGCCTTAAGCCTAGCCTGCACTTGTGCCCAGGCGTTAAGCCTAGCCCGCACTTGTGCCCCCTGCCTTGATCCTAGCCCGCACTTGTGCCCCCTGCCTTGATCCTAGCCCGCACTTGTGCCCAGGCCTTAAGCCTAGCCCGCACTTGTGCCCAGGCCTTAAACCTAGCCCGCACTTGTGCCCCTGCCTTAAGCCTAGCCCGCACTTGTGCCCAGGCCTTAAGCCTAGCCTGCACTTGTGCCCAGGCCTTAAGCCTAGCCCGCACTTGTGCCCAGGCCTTAAGCCTAGCCCGCACTTGTGCCCAGGCCTTAAGCCTAGCCCGCACTTGTGCCCAGGCCTTAAGCCTGGCTGGCACTTGTGCCCATGCCTTAAGCCTGGCTGGCACTTGTGCCCATGCCTTAAGCCTAGCTGGCACTTGTGGCCCCTGCCTTGATCCTAGCCAGCACTGCACTTGTGCCCAGGCCTTAAGCCTAGCCCGCACTTGTGCCCAGGCCTTAAGCCTAGCCCGCACTTGTGCCCCCTGCCTTGATCCTAGCCCGCACTTGTGCCCAGGCCTTAAGCCTAGCCCGCACTTGTGCCCAGGCCTTAAGCCTAGCCCGCACTTGTGCCCAGGCTTTAAGCCTAGCCCGCACTTGTGCCCAGGCCTTAAGCCTAGCCCGCACTTGTGCCCAGGCCTTAAGCCTAGCACGCATTTGTGCCCAGGCCTTAAGCCTAGCCCGCACTTGTGCCCCGGCCTTAAGCCTAGCCCGCACTTGTGCCCCGGCCTTAAGCTTAGCCCGCACTTGTGCCCCGGCCTTAAGCTTAGCCCGCACTTGTGCCCAGGCCTTAAGCCTAGCCCGCACTTGTGCCCCGGCCTTAAGCCTAGCCCGCACTTGTGCCCTGGCCTTAAGCCTAGCCCGCACTTGTGCCCCGGCCTTAAGCCTAGCCCGCACTTGTGCCACGGCCTTAAGCCGAGCTCGCACTTGTGCCCCGGCCTTAAGCCGAGCCCACACTTGTGCCCCGGCCTTAAGCTTAGCCCGCACTTGTGCCCCGGCCTTAAGCCGAGCCCGCACTTGTGCCCCGGCCTTAAGCCTAGCCCGCACTTGTGCCCCGGCCTTAAGCCGAGCCCGCACTTGTGCCCCGGCCTTAAGCCGAGCCCGCACTAGTGCCCTTGCCTTAAGCCGAACCCGCACTTGTGCCCCTGCCTTAAGCCGAGCCCGCACTTGTGCCCCTGCCTTAATCCTAGCCCGCACTTGTGCCCCTGCCTTAAGCCTAGCCCGCACTTGTGCCACAGCCTTAAGCCTAGCCCGCACTTGTGCCCCTGCCTTAAGCCTAGCCCGCACTTGTGCCCAGGCCTTAAGCCTAGCCCGCACTTGTGCCCAGGCCTTAAGCCTAGCCCGCACTTGTGCCCCTGCCTTAAGCCTAGCCCGCACTTTTGCCCAGGCCTTAAGCCTAGCCCGCACTTTTGCCCAGGCCTTAAGCCTAGCCCGCACTTGTGCCCAGGCCTTAAGCCTAGCCCGCACTTGTGCCCAGGCCTTAAGCCTAGCCCGCACTTGTGCCCAGGCCTTAAGCCTAGCACGCACTTGTGCCCAGGCCTTAAGCCTAGCCCGCACTTGTGCCCAGGCCTTAAGCCTAGCCCGCACTTGTGCCCAGGCCTTAAGCCTAGCCCGCACTTGTGCCCAGGCCTTAAGCCTAGCCCGCACTTGTGCCCAGGCCTTAAGCCTAGCCCGCACTTGTGCCCAGGCGTTAAGCCTAGCCCGCACTTGTGCCCAGGCCTTAAGCCTAGCCCGCACTTGTGCCCAGGCCTTAAGCCTAGCCCGCACTTGTGCCCAGGCCTAAAGCCTAGCCCGCACTTGTGCCCAGGCCGTAAGCCTAGCCCGCACTTGTGCCCAGGCCTTCAGCCTAGCCCGCACTTGTGCCCCGGCCTTAAGCCTAGCCCGCACTTGTGCCCCGGCCTTAAGCTTAGCCCGCACTTGTGCCCAGGCCTTAAGCCTAGCCCGCACTTGTGCCCAGGCCTTAAGCCTAGCCCGCACTTGTGCCCAGGCCTTAAGCCTGGCTGGCACTTGTGCCCATGCCTTAAGCCTAGCTGGCACTTGTGGCCCCTGCCTTGATCCTAGCCAGCACTGCACTTGTGCCCAGGCCTTAAGCCTAGCCCGCACTTGTGCCCAGGCCTTAAGCCTAGCCCGCACTTGTGCCCCCTGCCTTGATCCTAGCCCGCACTTGTGCCCCTGCCTTAAGCCTAGCCCGCACTTGTGCCCAGGCCTTAAGCCTAGCCCGCACTTGTGCCCAGGCTTTAAGCCTAGCCCGCACTTGTGCCCAGGCCTTAAGCCTAGCCCGCACTTGTGCCCAGGCCTTAAGCCTAGCACGCACTTGTGCCCAGGCCTTAAGCCTAGCCCGCACTTGTGCCCCGGCCTTAAGCCTAGCCCGCACTTGTGCCCCGGCCTTAAGCTTAGCCCGCACTTGTGCCCCGGCCTTAAGCTTAGCCCGCACTTGTGCCCAGGCCTTAAGCCTAGCCAGCACTTGTGCCCAGGCCTTAAGCCTAGCCCGCACTTGTGCCCCGGCCTTAAGCCTAGCCCGCACTTGTGCCCCGGCCTTAAGCCTAGCCCGCACTTGTGCCCAGGCCTTAAGCCTAGCCCGCACTTGTGCCCAGGCCTTAAGCCCAGCCCGCACTTGTGCCCAGGCCTTAAGCCTAGCCCGCACTTGTGCCTAGGCCTTAAGCCTAGCCCACACTTGTGCCCATGCCTTAAGCCTAGCTGGCACTTGTGGCCTTTGCCTTGATCCTAGCCAGCACTGCACTTGTGCCCAGGCCTTAAGCCTAGCCTGCACTTGTGCCCAGGCCTTAAGCCTAGCCTGCACTTGTGCCCAGGCTTTAAGCCTAGCCCGCACTTGTGCCCCCTGCCTTGATCCTAGCCCGCACTTGTGCCCCCTGCCTTGATCCTAGCCCGCACTTGTGCCCAGGCCTTAAGCCTAGCCCGCACTTGTGCCCAGGCCTTAAGCCTAGCCCGCACTTGTGCCCCGGCCTTAAGCCTAGCCCGCACTTGTGCCCCGGCCTTAAGCCTAGCCCGCACTTGTGCCTAGGCCTTAAGCCTAGCCCGCACTTGTGCCCAGGCCTTAAGCCTAGCCCGCACTTGTGCCCAGGCCTTAAGCCTAGCCCGCACTTGTGCCTAGGCCTTAAGCCTAGCCCACACTTGTGCCCATGCCTTAAGCCTAGCTGGCACTTGTGGCCTTTGCCTTGATCCTAGCCAGCACTGCACTTGTGCCCAGGCCTTAAGCCTAGCCTGCACTTGTGCCCAGGCCTTAAGCCTAGCCTGCACTTGTGCCCAGGCGTTAAGCCTAGCCCGCACTTGTGCCCCCTGCCTTGATCCTAGCCCGCACTTGTGCCCCCTGCCTTGATCCTAGCCCGCACTTGTGCCCAGGCTTTAAGCCTAGCCCGCACTTGTGCCCAGGCCTTAAACCTAGCCCGCACTTGTGCCCCTGCCTTAAGCCTAGCCCGCACTTGTGCCCAGGCCTTAAGCCTAGCCTGCACTTGTGCCCAGGCCTTAAGCCTAGCCCGCACTTGTGCCCAGGCCTTAAGCCTAGCCCGCACTTGTGCCCAGGCCTTAAGCCTAGCCCGCACTTGTGCCCAGGCCTTAAGCCTAGCCCGCACTTGTGCCCAGGCCTTAAGCCTAGCCCGCACTTGTGCCCAGGCCTTAAGCCTAGCCCGCACTTGTGCCCAGGCCTTAAGCCTAGCCCGCACTTGTGCCCAGGCCTTAAGCCTAGCCCGCACTTGTGCCCAGGCCTTAAGCCTAGCCCGCACTTGTGCCCAGGCGTTAAGCCTAGCCCGCACTTGTGCCCAGGCCTTAAGCCTAGCCCGCACTTGTGCCCAGGCCTTAAGCCTAGCCCGCACTTGTGCCCAGGCCTTAAGCCTAGCCCGCACTTGTGCCCAGGCCTTAAGCCTAGCCCGCACTTGTGCCCAGGCCTTAAGCCTAGCCCGCACTTGTGCCCAGGCCTTAAGCCTAGCCCGCACTTGTGCCCAGGCCTTAAGCCTAGCCCGCACTTGTGCCTAGGCCTTAAGCCTGGCTGGCACTTGTGCCCATGCCTTAAGCCTAGCCGGCACTTGTGGCCCCTGCCTTGATCCTAGCCAGCACTGCACTTGTGCCCAGGCCTTAAGCCTAGCCTGCACTTGTGCCCAGGCCTGAAGCCTAGCCTGCACTTGTGCCCAGGCCTTAAGCCTAGCCCGCACTTGTGCCCAGGCCTTAAGCCTAGCCCGCACTTGTGCCCAGGCCTTAAGCCTAACCCGCACTTGTGCCCAGGCCTTAAGCCTAGCCCGCACTTGTGCCCAGGCCTTAAGCCTAGCCCGCACTTGTGCTCCGGCCTTAAGCCTAGCCCGCACTTGTGCCCCGGCCTTAAGCTTAGCCCGCACTTGTGCCCAGGCCTTAAGCCTAGCCCGCACTTGTGCCCAGGCCTTAAGCCTCACCCGCACTTGTGCCCAGGCCTTAAGCCTAGCCCGCACTTGTGCCTCCTGCCTTGATCCTAGCCAGCACTTGTGCCCATGCCTTAAGCCTAGCCGGCACTTGTGGCCCCTGCCTTGATCCTAGCCAGCACTGCACTTGTGCCCAGGCCTTAAGCCTAGCCTGCACTTGTGCCCAGGCCTTAAGCCTAGCCTGCACTTGTGCCCAGGCCTTAAGCCTAGCCCGCAATTGTGCCCAGGCCTTAAGCCTTGCCCGCACTTGTGCCCAGGCCTTAAGCCTAGCCCGCACTTGTGCCTAGGCCTTAAGCCTAGCCCACACTTGTGCCCATGCCTTAAGCCTAGCTGGCACTTGTGGCCTTTGCCTTGATCCTAGCCAGCACTGCACTTGTGCCCAGGCCTTAAGCCTAGCCTGCACTTGTGCCCAGGCCTTAAGCCTAGCCTGCACTTGTGCCCAGGCGTTAAGCCTAGCCCGCACTTGTGCCCCCTGCCTTGATCCTAGCCCGCACTTGTGCCCCCTGCCTTGATCCTAGCCCGCACTTGTGCCCAGGCCTTAAGCCTAGCCCGCACTTGTGCCCAGGCCTTAAGCCTAGCCCGCACTTGTGCCCCGGCCTTAAGCCGAGCCCGCACTTGTGACCCCGGCCTTAAGCCGAGCCCGCACTTGTGCCCCGGCCTTAAGCCGAGCCCGCACCAGTGCCCCTGCCTTAAGCCGAACCCGCACTTGTGCCCCTGCCTTGATCCTAGCCCGCACTTGTGCCCCCTGCCTTGATCCTAGCCCGCACTTGTGCCCAGGCCTTAAGCCTAGCCCGCACTTGTGCCCAGGCCTTAAGCCTAGCCCGCACTTGTGCCCAGGCTTTAAGCCTAGCCCGCACTTGTGCCCAGGCCTTAAGCCTAGCCCGCACTTGTGCCCAGGCCTTAAGCCTAGCACGCATTTGTGCCCAGGCCTTAAGCCTAGCCCGCACTTGTGCCCCGGCCTTAAGCCTAGCCCGCACTTGTGCCCCGGCCTTAAGCTTAGCCCGCACTTGTGCCCCGGCCTTAAGCTTAGCCCGCACTTGTGCCCAGGCCTTAAGCCTAGCCCGCACTTGTGCCCCGGCCTTAAGCCTAGCCCGCACTTGTGCCCCGGCCTTAAGCCTAGCCCGCACTTGTGCCCCGGCCTTAAGCCTAGCCCGCACTTGTGCCACGGCCTTAAGCCGAGCTCGCACTTGTGCCCCGGCCTTAAGCCGAGCCCACACTTGTGCCCCGGCCTTAAGCTTAGCCCGCACTTGTGCCCCGGCCTTAAGCCGAGCCCGCACTTGTGCCCCGGCCTTAAGCCTAGCCCGCACTTGTGCCCCGGCCTTAAGCCGAGCCCGCACTTGTGCCCCGGCCTTAAGCCGAGCCCGCACTAGTGCCCTTGCCTTAAGCCGAACCCGCACTTGTGCCCCTGCCTTAAGCCGAGCCCGCACTTGTGCCCCTGCCTTAATCCTAGCCCGCACTTGTGCCCCTGCCTTAAGCCTAGCCCGCACTTGTGCCACAGCCTTAAGCCTAGCCCGCACTTGTGCCCCTGCCTTAAGCCTAGCCCGCACTTGTGCCCAGGCCTTAAGCCTAGCCCGCACTTGTGCCCAGGCCTTAAGCCTAGCCCGCACTTGTGCCCAGGCCTTAAGCCTAGCCCGCACTTTTGCCCAGGCCTTAAGCCTAGCCCGCACTTTTGCCCAGGCCTTAAGCCTAGCCCGCACTTGTGCCCAGGACTTAAGCCTAGCCCGCACTTGTGCCAAGGCCTAAAGCCTAGCCCGCACTTGTGCCCAGGCCGTAAGCCTAGCCCGCACTTGTGCCCAGGCCTTAAGCCTAGCCCGCACTTGTGCCCCGGCCTTAAGCCTAGCCCGCACTTGTGCCCCGGCCTTAAGCTTAGCCCGCACTTGTGCCCAGGCCTTAAGCCTAGCCCGCACTTGTGCCCAGGCCTTAAGCCTAGCCCGCACTTGTGCCCAGGCCTTAAGCCTGGCTGGCACTTGTGCCCATGCCTTAAGCCTAGCTGGCACTTGTGGCCCCTGCCTTGATCCTAGCCAGCACTGCACTTGTGCCCAGGCCTTAAGCCTAGCCCGCACTTGTGCCCAGGCCTTAAGCCTAGCCCGCACTTGTGCCCCCTGCCTTGATCCTAGCCCGCACTTGTGCCCCTGCCTTAAGCCTAGCCCGCACTTGTGCCCAGGCCTTAAGCCTAGCCCGCACTTGTGCCCAGGCTTTAAGCCTAGCCCGCACTTGTGCCCAGGCCTTAAGCCTAGCCCGCACTTGTGCCCAGGCCTTAAGCCTAACACGCACTTGTGCCCAGGCCTTAAGCCTAGCCCGCACTTGTGCCCCGGCCTTAAGCCTAGCCCGCACTTGTGCCCCGGCCTTAAGCTTAGCCCGCACTTGTGCCCCGGCCTTAAGCTTAGCCCGCACTTGTGCCCAGGCCTTAAGCCTAGCCCGCACTTGTGCCCCGGCCTTAAGCCTAGCCCGCACTTGTGCCCCGGCCTTAAGCCTAGCCCGCACTTGTGCCTAGGCCTTAAGCCTAGCCCACACTTGTGCCCATGCCTTAAGCCTAGCTGGCACTTGTGGCCTTTGCCTTGATCCTAGCCAGCACTGCACTTGTGCCAGGCCTTAAGCCTAGCCTGCACTTGTGCCCAGGCGTTAAGCCTAGCCCGCACTTGTGCCCCCTGCCTTGATCCTAGCCCGCACTTGTGCCCCCTGCCGTGATCCTAGCCCGCACTTATGCCCAGGCCTTAAGCCTAGCCCGCACTTGTGCCCAGGCCTTAAACCTAGCCCGCACTTGTGCCCCTGCCTTAAGCCTAGCCCGCACTTGTGCCCAGGCCTTAAGCCTAGCCTGCACTTGTGCCCAGGCCTTAAGCCTAGCCCGCACTTGTGCCCAGGCCTTAAGCCTAGCCCGCACTTGTGCCCAGGCCTTAAGCCTAGCCCGCACTTGTGCCCAGGCCTTAAGCCTAGCCCGCACTTGTGCCCAGGCCTTAAGCCTAGCCCGCACTTGTGCCCAGGCCTTAAGCCTAGCACGCACTTGTGCCCAGGCCTTAAGCCTAGCCCGCACTTGTGCCCAGGCCTTAAGCCTAGCCCGCACTTGTGCCCAGGCCTTAAGCCTAGCCCGCACTTGTGCCCAGGCCTTAAGCCTAGCCCGCACTTGTGCCCAGGCCTTAAGCCTAGCCCGCACTTGTGCCCAGGCGTTAAGCCTAGCCCGCACTTGTGCCCAGGCCTTAAGCCTAGCCCGCACTTGTGCCCAGGCCTTAAGCCTAGCCCGCACTTGTGCCCAGGCCTAAAGCCTAGCCCGCACTTGTGCCCAGGCCGTAAGCCTAGCCTGCACTTGTGCCCAGGCCTTCAGCCTAGCCCGCACTTGTGCCCCGGCCTTAAGCCTAGCCCGCACTTGTGCCCCGGCCTTAAGCTTAGCCCGCACTTGTGCCCAGGCCTTAAGCCTAGCCCGCACTTGTGCCCAGGCCTTAAGCCTAGCCCGCACTTGTGCCCAGGCCTTAAGCCTGGCTGGCACTTGTGCCCATGCCTTAAGCCTAGCTGGCACTTGTGGCCCCTGCCTTGATCCTAGCCAGCACTGCACTTGTGCCCAGGCCTTAAGCCTAGCCCGCACTTGTGCCCAGGCCTTAAGCCTAGCCCGCACTTGTGCCCCCTGCCTTGATCCTAGCCCGCACTTGTGCCCCTGCCTTAAGCCTAGCCCGCACTTGTGCCCAGGCCTTAAGCCTAGCCCGCACTTGTGCCCAGGCTTTAAGCCTAGCCCGCACTTGTGCCCAGGCCTTAAGCCTAGCCCGCACTTGTGCCCAGGCCTTAAGCCTAGCACGCACTTGTGCCCAGGCCTTAAGCCTAGCCCGCACTTGTGCCCCGGCCTTAAGCCTAGCCCGCACTTGTGCCCCGGCCTTAAGCTTAGCCCGCACTTGTGCCCAGGCCTTAAGCTTAGCCCGCACTTGTGCCCAGGCCTTAAGCCTAGCCAGCACTTGTGCCCAGGCCTTAAGCCTAGCCCGCACTTGTGCCCCGGCCTTAAGCCTAGCCCGCACTTGTGCCCCGGCCTTAAGCCTAGCCCGCACTTGTGCCCAGGCCTTAAGCCTAGCCCGCACTTGTGCCCAGGCCTTAAGCCCAGCCCGCACTTGTGCCCAGGCCTTAAGCCTAGCCCGCACTTGTGCCTAGGCCTTAAGCCTAGCCCACACTTGTGCCCATGCCTTAAGCCTAGCTGGCACTTGTGGCCTTTGCCTTGATCCTAGCCAGCACTGCACTTGTGCCCAGGCCTTAAGCCTAGCCTGCACTTGTGCCCAGGCCTTAAGCCTAGCCTGCACTTGTGCCCAGGCTTTAAGCCTAGCCCGCACTTGTGCCCCCTGCCTTGATCCTAGCCCGCACTTGTGCCCCCTGCCTTGATCCTAGCCCGCACTTGTGCCCAGGCCTTAAGCCTAGCCCGCACTTGTGCCCAGGCCTTAAGCCTAGCCCGCACTTGTGCCCCGGCCTTAAGCCTAGCCCGCACTTGTGCCCCGGCCTTAAGCCTAGCCCGCACTTGTGCCTAGGCCTTAAGCCTAGCCCGCACTTGTGCCCAGGCCTTAAGCCTAGCCCGCACTTGTGCCCAGGCCTTAAGCCTAGCCCGCACTTGTGCCTAGGCCTTAAGCCTAGCCCACACTTGTGCCCATGCCTTAAGCCTAGCTGGCACTTGTGGCCTTTGCCTTGATCCTAGCCAGCACTGCACTTGTGCCCAGGCCTTAAGCCTAGCCTGCACTTGTGCCCAGGCCTTAAGCCTAGCCTGCACTTGTGCCCAGGCGTTAAGCCTAGCCCGCACTTGTGCCCCCTGCCTTGATCCTAGCCCGCACTTGTGCCCCCTGCCTTGATCCTAGCCCGCACTTGTGCCCAGGCCTTAAGCCTAGCCCGCACTTGTGCCCAGGCCTTAAACCTAGCCCGCACTTGTGCCCCTGCCTTAAGCCTAGCCCGCACTTGTGCCCAGGCCTTAAGCCTAGCCTGCACTTGTGCCCAGGCCTTAAGCCTAGCCCGCACTTGTGCCCAGGCCTTAAGCCTAGCCCGCACTTGTGCCCAGGCCTTAAGCCTAGCCCGCACTTGTGCCCAGGCCTTAAGCCTAGCCCGCACTTGTGCCCAGGCCTTAAGCCTAGCCCGCACTTGTGCCCAGGCCTTAAGCCTAGCCCGCACTTGTGCCCAGGCCTTAAGCCTAGCCCGCACTTGTGCCCAGGCCTTAAGCCTAGCCCGCACTTGTGCCCAGGCCTTAAGCCTAGCCCGCACTTGTGCCCAGGCGTTAAGCCTAGCCCGCACTTGTGCCCAGGCCTTAAGCCTAGCCCGCACTTGTGCCCAGGCCTTAAGCCTAGCCCGCACTTGTGCCCAGGCCTTAAGCCTAGCCCGCACTTGTGCCCAGGCCTTAAGCCTAGCCCGCACTTGTGCCCAGGCCTTAAGCCTAGCCCGCACTTGTGCCCAGGCCTTAAGCCTAGCCCGCACTTGTGCCCAGGCCTTAAGCCTAGCCCGCACTTGTGCCTAGGCCTTAAGCCTGGCTGGCACTTGTGCCCATGCCTTAAGCCTAGCCGGCACTTGTGGCCCCTGCCTTGATCCTAGCCAGCACTGCACTTGTGCCCAGGCCTTAAGCCTAGCCTGCACTTGTGCCCAGGCCTGAAGCCTAGCCTGCACTTGTGCCCAGGCCTTAAGCCTAGCCCGCACTTGTGCCCAGGCCTTAAGCCTAGCCCGCACTTGTGCCCAGGCCTTAAGCCTAACCCGCACTTGTGCCCAGGCCTTAAGCCTAGCCCGCACTTGTGCCCAGGCCTTAAGCCTAGCCCGCACTTGTGCTCCGGCCTTAAGCCTAGCCCGCACTTGTGCCCCGGCCTTAAGCTTAGCCCGCACTTGTGCCCAGGCCTTAAGCCTAGCCCGCACTTGTGCCCAGGCCTTAAGCCTCACCCGCACTTGTGCCCAGGCCTTAAGCCTAGCCCGCACTTGTGCCTCCTGCCTTGATCCTAGCCAGCACTTGTGCCCATGCCTTAAGCCTAGCCGGCACTTGTGGCCCCTGCCTTGATCCTAGCCAGCACTGCACTTGTGCCCAGGCCTTAAGCCTAGCCTGCACTTGTGCCCAGGCCTTAAGCCTAGCCTGCACTTGTGCCCAGGCCTTAAGCCTAGCCCGCAATTGTGCCCAGGCCTTAAGCCTTGCCCGCACTTGTGCCCAGGCCTTAAGCCTAGCCCGCACTTGTGCCTAGGCCTTAAGCCTAGCCCACACTTGTGCCCATGCCTTAAGCCTAGCTGGCACTTGTGGCCTTTGCCTTGATCCTAGCCAGCACTGCACTTGTGCCCAGGCCTTAAGCCTAGCCTGCACTTGTGCCCAGGCCTTAAGCCTAGCCTGCACTTGTGCCCAGGCGTTAAGCCTAGCCCGCACTTGTGCCCCCTGCCTTGATCCTAGCCCGCACTTGTGCCCCCTGCCATGATCCTAGCCCGCACTTGTGCCCAGGCCTTAAGCCTAGCCCGCACTTGTGCCCAGGCCTTAAGCCTAGCCCGCACTTGTGCCCCGGCCTTAAGCCGAGCCCGCACTTGTGACCCCGGCCTTAAGCCGAGCCCGCACTTGTGCCCCGGCCTTAAGCCGAGCCCGCACCAGTGCCCCTGCCTTAAGCCGAACCCGCACTTGTGCCCCTGCCTTAAGCCGAGCCCGCACTTGTGCCCCTGCCTTAATCCTAGCCCGCACTTGTGCCCCTGCCTTAAGCCTAGCCCGCACTTGTGCCCCTGCCTTAAGCCTAGCCCGCACTTGTGCCCCTGCCTTAAGCCTAGCCCGCACTTGTGCCCAGGCCTTGAGCCTAGCACGCACTTGTGCCCAGGCCTTAAGCCTAGCCCGCACTTGTGCCCCGGCCTTAAGCCTAGCCCGCACTTGTGCCCCGGCCTTAAGCTTAGCCCGCACTTGTGCCCCGGCCTTAAGCTTAGCCCGCACTTGTGCCCAGGCCTTAAGCCGAACCCGCACTTGTGCCCCTGCCTTAAGCCGAGCCCGCACTTGTGCCCCTGCCTTAATCCTAGCCCGCACTTGTGCCCCTGCCTTAAGCCTAGCCCGCACTTGTGCCCCAGCCTTAAGCCTAGCCCGCACTTGTGCCCCTGCCTTAAGCCTAGCCCGCACTTGTGCCCAGGCCTTAAGCCTAGCCCGCACTTGTGCCCAGGCCTTAAGCCTAGCCCGCACTTGTGCCCAGGCCTTAAGCCTAGCCCGCACTTTTGCCCAGGCCTTAAGCCTAGCCCGCACTTGTGCCCAGGCCTTAAGCCTAGCCCGCACTTGTGCCCAGGCCTTAAGCCTAGCCCGCACTTGTGCCCAGGCCTAAAGCCTAGCCCGCACTTGTGCCCAGGCCGTAAGCCTAGCCCGCACTTGTGCCCAGGCCTTAAGCCTAGCCCGCACTTGTGCCCCGGCCTTAAGCCTAGCCCGCACTTGTGCCCCGGCCTTAAGCTTAGCCCGCACTTGTGCCCAGGCCTTAAGCCTAGCCCGCACTTGTGCCCAGGCCTTAAGCCTAGCCCGCACTTGTGCCCAGGCCTTAAGCCTGGCTGGCACTTGTGCCCATGCTTTAAGCCTAGCTGGCACTTGTGGCCCCTGCCTTGATCCTAGCCAGCACTGCACTTGTGCCCAGGCCTTAAGCCTAGCCCGCACTTGTGCCCAGGCCTTAAGCCTAGCCCGCACTTGTGCCCCCTGCCTTGATCCTAGCCCGCACTTGTGCCCCTGCCTTAAGCCTAGCCCACACTTGTGCCCAGGCCTTAAGCCTAGCCCGCACTTGTGCCCAGGCTTTAAGCCTAGCCGGCACTTGTGCCCAGGCCTTAAGCCTAGCCCGCACTTGTGCCCAGGCCTTAAGCCTAGCACGCACTTGTGCCCAGGCCTTAAGCCTAGCCCGCACTTGTGCCCCGGCCTTAAGCCTAGCCCGCACTTGTGCCCCGGCCTTAAGCTTAGCCCGCACTTGTGCCCCGGCCTTAAGCTTAGCCCGCACTTGTGCCCAGGCCTTAAGCCTAGCCAGCACTTGTGCCCAGGCCTTAAGCCTAGCCCGCACTTGTGCCCCGGCCTTAAGCCTAGCCCGCACTTGTGCCCCGGCCTTAAGCCTAGCCCGCACTTGTGCCCAGGCCTTAAGCCTAGCCCGCACTTGTGCCCAGGCCTTAAGCCTAGCCCGCACTTGTGCCCAGGCCTTAAGCCTAGCCCGCACTTGTGCCTAGGCCTTAAGCCTAGCCCACACTTGTGCCCATGCCTTAAGCCTAGCTGGCACTTGTGGCCTTTGCCTTGATCCTAGCCAGCACTGCACTTGTGCCCAGGCCTTAAGCCTAGCCTGCACTTGTGCCCAGGCCTTAAGCCTAGCCTGCACTTGTGCCCAGGCGTTAAGCCTAGCCCGCACTTGTGCCCCCTGCCTTGATCCTAGCCCGCACTTGTGCCCCCTGCCTTGATCCTAGCCCGCACTTGTGCCCAGGCCTTAAGCCTAGCCCGCACTTGTGCCCAGGCCTTAAGCCTAGCCCGCACTTGTGCCCCGGCCTTAAGCCTAGCCCGCACTTGTGCCCCGGCCTTAAGCCTAGCCCGCACTTGTGCCCAGGCCTTAAGCCTAGCCCGCACTTGTGCCCAGGCCTTAAGCCTAGCCCGCACTTGTGCCCAGGCCTTAAGCCTAGCCCGCACTTGTGCCTAGGCCTTAAGCCTAGCCCACACTTGTGCCCATGCCTTAAGCCTAGCTGGCACTTGTGGCCTTTGCCTTGATCCTAGCCAGCACTGCACTTGTGCCCAGGCCTTAAGCCTAGCCTGCACTTGTGCCCAGGCCTTAAGCCTAGCCTGCACTTGTGCCCAGGCGTTAAGCCTAGCCCGCACTTGTGCCCCCTGCCTTGATCCTAGCCCGCACTTGTGCCCCCTGCCTTGATCCTAGCCCGCACTTGTGCCCAGGCCTTAAGCCTAGCCCGCACTTGTGCCCAGGCCTTAAACCTAGCCCGCACTTGTGCCCCTGCCTTAAGCCTAGCCCGCACTTGTGCCCAGGCCTTAAGCCTAGCCTGCACTTGTGCCCAGGCCTTAAGCCTAGCCCGCACTTGTGCCCAGGCCTTAAGCCTAGCCCGCACTTGTGCCCAGGCCTTAAGCCTAGCCCGCACTTGTGCCCAGGCCTTAAGCCTGGCTGGCACTTGTGCCCATGCCTTAAGCCTGGCTGGCACTTGTGCCCATGCCTTAAGCCTAGCTGGCACTTGTGGCCCCTGCCTTGATCCTAGCCAGCACTGCACTTGTGCCCAGGCCTTAAGCCTAGCCCGCACTTGTGCCCAGGCCTTAAGCCTAGCCCGCACTTGTGCCCCCTGCCTTGATCCTAGCCCGCACTTGTGCCCAGGCCTTAAGCCTAGCCCGCACTTGTGCCCAGGCCTTAAGCCTAGCCCGCACTTGTGCCCAGGCTTTAAGCCTAGCCCGCACTTGTGCCCAGGCCTTAAGCCTAGCCCGCACTTGTGCCCAGGCCTTAAGCCTAGCACGCATTTGTGCCCAGGCCTTAAGCCTAGCCCGCACTTGTGCCCCGGCCTTAAGCCTAGCCCGCACTTGTGCCCCGGCCTTAAGCTTAGCCCGCACTTGTGCCCCGGCCTTAAGCTTAGCCCGCACTTGTGCCCAGGCCTTAAGCCTAGCCCGCACTTGTGCCCCGGCCTTAAGCCTAGCCCGCACTTGTGCCCTGGCCTTAAGCCTAGCCCGCACTTGTGCCCCGGCCTTAAGCCTAGCCCGCACTTGTGCCACGGCCTTAAGCCGAGCTCGCACTTGTGCCCCGGCCTTAAGCCGAGCCCACACTTGTGCCCCGGCCTTAAGCTTAGCCCGCACTTGTGCCCCGGCCTTAAGCCGAGCCCGCACTTGTGCCCCGGCCTTAAGCCTAGCCCGCACTTGTGCCCCGGCCTTAAGCCGAGCCCGCACTTGTGCCCCGGCCTTAAGCCGAGCCCGCACTAGTGCCCTTGCCTTAAGCCGAACCCGCACTTGTGCCCCTGCCTTAAGCCGAGCCCGCACTTGTGCCCCTGCCTTAATCCTAGCCCGCACTTGTGCCCCTGCCTTAAGCCTAGCCCGCACTTGTGCCACAGCCTTAAGCCTAGCCCGCACTTGTGCCCCTGCCTTAAGCCTAGCCCGCACTTGTGCCCAGGCCTTAAGCCTAGCCCGCACTTGTGCCCAGGCCTTAAGCCTAGCCCGCACTTGTGCCCCTGCCTTAAGCCTAGCCCGCACTTTTGCCCAGGCCTTAAGCCTAGCCCGCACTTTTGCCCAGGCCTTAAGCCTAGCCCGCACTTGTGCCCAGGCCTTAAGCCTAGCCCGCACTTGTGCCCAGGCCTTAAGCCTAGCCCGCACTTGTGCCCAGGCCTTAAGCCTAGCACGCACTTGTGCCCAGGCCTTAAGCCTAGCCCGCACTTGTGCCCAGGCCTTAAGCCTAGCCCGCACTTGTGCCCAGGCCTTAAGCCTAGCCCGCACTTGTGCCCAGGCCTTAAGCCTAGCCCGCACTTGTGCCCAGGCCTTAAGCCTAGCCCGCACTTGTGCCCAGGCGTTAAGCCTAGCCCGCACTTGTGCCCAGGCCTTAAGCCTAGCCCGCACTTGTGCCCAGGCCTTAAGCCTAGCCCGCACTTGTGCCCAGGCCTAAAGCCTAGCCCGCACTTGTGCCCAGGCCGTAAGCCTAGCCCGCACTTGTGCCCAGGCCTTCAGCCTAGCCCGCACTTGTGCCCCGGCCTTAAGCCTAGCCCGCACTTGTGCCCCGGCCTTAAGCTTAGCCCGCACTTGTGCCCAGGCCTTAAGCCTAGCCCGCACTTGTGCCCAGGCCTTAAGCCTAGCCCGCACTTGTGCCCAGGCCTTAAGCCTGGCTGGCACTTGTGCCCATGCCTTAAGCCTAGCTGGCACTTGTGGCCCCTGCCTTGATCCTAGCCAGCACTGCACTTGTGCCCAGGCCTTAAGCCTAGCCCGCACTTGTGCCCAGGCCTTAAGCCTAGCCCGCACTTGTGCCCCCTGCCTTGATCCTAGCCCGCACTTGTGCCCCTGCCTTAAGCCTAGCCCGCACTTGTGCCCAGGCCTTAAGCCTAGCCCGCACTTGTGCCCAGGCTTTAAGCCTAGCCCGCACTTGTGCCCAGGCCTTAAGCCTAGCCCGCACTTGTGCCCAGGCCTTAAGCCTAGCACGCACTTGTGCCCAGGCCTTAAGCCTAGCCCGCACTTGTGCCCCGGCCTTAAGCCTAGCCCGCACTTGTGCCCCGGCCTTAAGCTTAGCCCGCACTTGTGCCCCGGCCTTAAGCTTAGCCCGCACTTGTGCCCAGGCCTTAAGCCTAGCCAGCACTTGTGCCCAGGCCTTAAGCCTAGCCCGCACTTGTGCCCCGGCCTTAAGCCTAGCCCGCACTTGTGCCCCGGCCTTAAGCCTAGCCCGCACTTGTGCCCAGGCCTTAAGCCTAGCCCGCACTTGTGCCCAGGCCTTAAGCCCAGCCCGCACTTGTGCCCAGGCCTTAAGCCTAGCCCGCACTTGTGCCTAGGCCTTAAGCCTAGCCCACACTTGTGCCCATGCCTTAAGCCTAGCTGGCACTTGTGGCCTTTGCCTTGATCCTAGCCAGCACTGCACTTGTGCCCAGGCCTTAAGCCTAGCCTGCACTTGTGCCCAGGCCTTAAGCCTAGCCTGCACTTGTGCCCAGGCTTTAAGCCTAGCCCGCACTTGTGCCCCCTGCCTTGATCCTAGCCCGCACTTGTGCCCCCTGCCTTGATCCTAGCCCGCACTTGTGCCCAGGCCTTAAGCCTAGCCCGCACTTGTGCCCAGGCCTTAAGCCTAGCCCGCACTTGTGCCCCGGCCTTAAGCCTAGCCCGCACTTGTGCCCCGGCCTTAAGCCTAGCCCGCACTTGTGCCTAGGCCTTAAGCCTAGCCCGCACTTGTGCCCAGGCCTTAAGCCTAGCCCGCACTTGTGCCCAGGCCTTAAGCCTAGCCCGCACTTGTGCCTAGGCCTTAAGCCTAGCCCACACTTGTGCCCATGCCTTAAGCCTAGCTGGCACTTGTGGCCTTTGCCTTGATCCTAGCCAGCACTGCACTTGTGCCCAGGCCTTAAGCCTAGCCTGCACTTGTGCCCAGGCCTTAAGCCTAGCCTGCACTTGTGCCCAGGCGTTAAGCCTAGCCCGCACTTGTGCCCCCTGCCTTGATCCTAGCCCGCACTTGTGCCCCCTGCCTTGATCCTAGCCCGCACTTGTGCCCAGGCTTTAAGCCTAGCCCGCACTTGTGCCCAGGCCTTAAACCTAGCCCGCACTTGTGCCCCTGCCTTAAGCCTAGCCCGCACTTGTGCCCAGGCCTTAAGCCTAGCCTGCACTTGTGCCCAGGCCTTAAGCCTAGCCCGCACTTGTGCCCAGGCCTTAAGCCTAGCCCGCACTTGTGCCCAGGCCTTAAGCCTAGCCCGCACTTGTGCCCAGGCCTTAAGCCTAGCCCGCACTTGTGCCCAGGCCTTAAGCCTAGCCCGCACTTGTGCCCAGGCCTTAAGCCTAGCCCGCACTTGTGCCCAGGCCTTAAGCCTAGCCCGCACTTGTGCCCAGGCCTTAAGCCTAGCCCGCACTTGTGCCCAGGCCTTAAGCCTAGCCCGCACTTGTGCCCAGGCGTTAAGCCTAGCCCGCACTTGTGCCCAGGCCTTAAGCCTA
Organism: Ranitomeya imitator; assembly: GCF_032444005.1. Lineage (NCBI taxonomy): Eukaryota > Metazoa > Chordata > Amphibia > Anura > Dendrobatidae > Ranitomeya > Ranitomeya imitator. The sequence goes on from NW_027194009.1 coordinate 48,197, forward strand.
GCCCGCACTTGTGCCCAGGCCTTAAGCCTAGCCCGCACTTGTGCCCAGGCCTTAAGCCTAGCCCGCACTTGTGCCCAGGCCTTAAGCCTAGCCCGCACTTGTGCCCAGGCCTTAAGCCTAGCCCGCACTTGTGCCCAGGCCTTAAGCCTAGCCCGCACTTGTGCCCAGGCCTTAAGCCTAGCCCGCACTTGTGCCTAGGCCTTAAGCCTGGCTGGCACTTGTGCCCATGCCTTAAGCCTAGCCGGCACTTGTGGCCCCTGCCTTGATCCTAGCCAGCACTGCACTTGTGCCCAGGCCTTAAGCCTAGCCTGCACTTGTGCCCAGGCCTGAAGCCTAGCCTGCACTTGTGCCCAGGCCTTAAGCCTAGCCCGCACTTGTGCCCAGGCCTTAAGCCTAGCCCGCACTTGTGCCCAGGCCTTAAGCCTAACCCGCACTTGTGCCCAGGCCTTAAGCCTAGCCCGCACTTGTGCCCAGGCCTTAAGCCTAGCCCGCACTTGTGCTCCGGCCTTAAGCCTAGCCCGCACTTGTGCCCCGGCCTTAAGCTTAGCCCGCACTTGTGCCCAGGCCTTAAGCCTAGCCCGCACTTGTGCCCAGGCCTTAAGCCTCACCCGCACTTGTGCCCAGGCCTTAAGCCTAGCCCGCACTTGTGCCTCCTGCCTTGATCCTAGCCAGCACTTGTGCCCATGCCTTAAGCCTAGCCGGCACTTGTGGCCCCTGCCTTGATCCTAGCCAGCACTGCACTTGTGCCCAGGCCTTAAGCCTAGCCTGCACTTGTGCCCAGGCCTTAAGCCTAGCCTGCACTTGTGCCCAGGCCTTAAGCCTAGCCCGCAATTGTGCCCAGGCCTTAAGCCTTGCCCGCACTTGTGCCCAGGCCTTAAGCCTAGCCCGCACTTGTGCCTAGGCCTTAAGCCTAGCCCACACTTGTGCCCATGCCTTAAGCCTAGCTGGCACTTGTGGCCTTTGCCTTGATCCTAGCCAGCACTGCACTTGTGCCCAGGCCTTAAGCCTAGCCTGCACTTGTGCCCAGGCCTTAAGCCTAGCCTGCACTTGTGCCCAGGCGTTAAGCCTAGCCCGCACTTGTGCCCCCTGCCTTGATCCTAGCCCGCACTTGTGCCCCCTGCCTTGATCCTAGCCCGCACTTGTGCCCAGGCCTTAAGCCTAGCCCGCACTTGTGCCCAGGCCTTAAGCCTAGCCCGCACTTGTGCCCCGGCCTTAAGCCGAGCCCGCACTTGTGACCCCGGCCTTAAGCCGAGCCCGCACTTGTGCCCCGGCCTTAAGCCGAGCCCGCACCAGTGCCCCTGCCTTAAGCCGAACCCGCACTTGTGCCCCTGCCTTGATCCTAGCCCGCACTTGTGCCCCCTGCCTTGATCCTAGCCCGCACTTGTGCCCAGGCCTTAAGCCTAGCCCGCACTTGTGCCCAGGCCTTAAGCCTAGCCCGCACTTGTGCCCAGGCTTTAAGCCTAGCCCGCACTTGTGCCCAGGCCTTAAGCCTAGCCCGCACTTGTGCCCAGGCCTTAAGCCTAGCACGCATTTGTGCCCAGGCCTTAAGCCTAGCCCGCACTTGTGCCCCGGCCTTAAGCCTAGCCCGCACTTGTGCCCCGGCCTTAAGCTTAGCCCGCACTTGTGCCCCGGCCTTAAGCTTAGCCCGCACTTGTGCCCAGGCCTTAAGCCTAGCCCGCACTTGTGCCCCGGCCTTAAGCCTAGCCCGCACTTGTGCCCCGGCCTTAAGCCTAGCCCGCACTTGTGCCCCGGCCTTAAGCCTAGCCCGCACTTGTGCCACGGCCTTAAGCCGAGCTCGCACTTGTGCCCCGGCCTTAAGCCGAGCCCACACTTGTGCCCCGGCCTTAAGCTTAGCCCGCACTTGTGCCCCGGCCTTAAGCCGAGCCCGCACTTGTGCCCCGGCCTTAAGCCTAGCCCGCACTTGTGCCCCGGCCTTAAGCCGAGCCCGCACTTGTGCCCCGGCCTTAAGCCGAGCCCGCACTAGTGCCCTTGCCTTAAGCCGAACCCGCACTTGTGCCCCTGCCTTAAGCCGAGCCCGCACTTGTGCCCCTGCCTTAATCCTAGCCCGCACTTGTGCCCCTGCCTTAAGCCTAGCCCGCACTTGTGCCACAGCCTTAAGCCTAGCCCGCACTTGTGCCCCTGCCTTAAGCCTAGCCCGCACTTGTGCCCAGGCCTTAAGCCTAGCCCGCACTTGTGCCCAGGCCTTAAGCCTAGCCCGCACTTGTGCCCAGGCCTTAAGCCTAGCCCGCACTTTTGCCCAGGCCTTAAGCCTAGCCCGCACTTTTGCCCAGGCCTTAAGCCTAGCCCGCACTTGTGCCCAGGACTTAAGCCTAGCCCGCACTTGTGCCAAGGCCTAAAGCCTAGCCCGCACTTGTGCCCAGGCCGTAAGCCTAGCCCGCACTTGTGCCCAGGCCTTAAGCCTAGCCCGCACTTGTGCCCCGGCCTTAAGCCTAGCCCGCACTTGTGCCCCGGCCTTAAGCTTAGCCCGCACTTGTGCCCAGGCCTTAAGCCTAGCCCGCACTTGTGCCCAGGCCTTAAGCCTAGCCCGCACTTGTGCCCAGGCCTTAAGCCTGGCTGGCACTTGTGCCCATGCCTTAAGCCTAGCTGGCACTTGTGGCCCCTGCCTTGATCCTAGCCAGCACTGCACTTGTGCCCAGGCCTTAAGCCTAGCCCGCACTTGTGCCCAGGCCTTAAGCCTAGCCCGCACTTGTGCCCCCTGCCTTGATCCTAGCCCGCACTTGTGCCCCTGCCTTAAGCCTAGCCCGCACTTGTGCCCAGGCCTTAAGCCTAGCCCGCACTTGTGCCCAGGCTTTAAGCCTAGCCCGCACTTGTGCCCAGGCCTTAAGCCTAGCCCGCACTTGTGCCCAGGCCTTAAGCCTAACACGCACTTGTGCCCAGGCCTTAAGCCTAGCCCGCACTTGTGCCCCGGCCTTAAGCCTAGCCCGCACTTGTGCCCCGGCCTTAAGCTTAGCCCGCACTTGTGCCCCGGCCTTAAGCTTAGCCCGCACTTGTGCCCAGGCCTTAAGCCTAGCCCGCACTTGTGCCCCGGCCTTAAGCCTAGCCCGCACTTGTGCCCCGGCCTTAAGCCTAGCCCGCACTTGTGACCCGGCCTTAAGCCTAGCCCGCACTTGTGCCCCGGCCTTAAGCCTAGCCCGCACTTGTGCCCCGGCCTTAAGCCGAGCCCGCACTTGTGCCCCGGCCTTAAGCCGAGCCCACACTTGTGCCCCGGCCTTAAGCCGAGCCCGCACTTGTGCCCCGGCCTTAAGCCGAGCCCGCACTTGTGCCCCGGCCTTAAGCCGAGCCCGCACTTGTGCCCCGGCCTTAAGCCGAGCCCGCACCAGTGCCCCTGCCTTAAGCCGAACCCGCACTTGTGCCCCTGCCTTAAGCCGAGCCCGCACTTGTGCCCCTGCCTTAATCCTAGCCCGCACTTGTGCCCCTGCCTTAAGCCTAGCCCGCACTTGTGCCCCTGCCTTAAGCCTAGCCCGCACTTGTGCCCAGGCCTTGAGCCTAGCACGCACTTGTGCCCAGGCCTTAAGCCTAGCCCGCACTTGTGCCCCGGCCTTAAGCCTAGCCCGCACTTGTGCCCCGGCCTTAAGCTTAGCCCGCACTTGTGCCCCGGCCTTAAGCTTAGCCCGCACTTGTGCCCAGGCCGTAAGCCTAGCCCGCACTTGTGCCCCGGCCTTAAGCCTAGCCCGCACTTGTGCCCCGGCCTTAAGCCGAGCCCGCACTTGTGCCCCGGCCTTAAGCCGAGCCCGCACTAGTGCCCTTGCCTTAAGCCGAACCCGCACTTGTGCCCCTGCCTTAAGCCGAGTCCGCACTTGTGCCCCTGCCTTAATCCTAGCCCGCACTTGTGCCCCTGCCTTAAGCCTAGCCCGCACTTGTGCCCCAGCCTTAAGCCTAGCCCGCACTTGTGCCCCTGCCTTAAGCCTAGCCCGCACTTGTGCCCAGGCCTTAAGCCTAGCCCGCACTTGTGCCCAGGCCTTAAGCCTAGCCCGCACTTGTGCCCAGGCCTTAAGCCTAGCCCGCACTTTTGCCCAGGCCTTAAGCCTAGCCCGCACTTGTGCCCAGGCCTTAAGCCTAGCCCGCACTTGTGCCCAGGCCTTAAGCCTAGCCCGCACTTGTGCCCAGGCCTAAAGCCTAGCCCGCACTTGTGCCCAGGCCGTAAGCCTAGCCCGCACTTGTGCCCATGCCTTAAGCCTAGCTGGCACTTGTGGCCCCTGCCTTGATCCTAGCCAGCACTGCACTTGTGCCCAGGCCTTAAGCCTAGCCCGCACTTGTGCCCAGGCCTTAAGCCTAGCCCGCACTTGTGCCCCCTGCCTTGATCCTAGCCCGCACTTGTGCCCCTGCCTTAAGCCTAGCCCGCACTTGTGCCCAGGCCTTAAGCCTAGCCCGCACTTGTGCCCAGGCTTTAAGCCTAGCCCGCACTTGTGCCCAGGCCTTAAGCCTAGCCCGCACTTGTGCCCAGGCCTTAAGCCTAGCACGCACTTGTGCCCAGGCCTTAAGCCTAGCCCGCACTTGTGCCCCGGCCTTAAGCCTAGCCCGAACTTGTGCCCCGGCCTTAAGCTTAGCCCGCACTTGTGCCCCGGCCTTAAGCTTAGCCCGCACTTGTGCCCAGGCCTTAAGCCTAGCCCGCACTTGTGCCCCGGCCTTAAGCCTAGCCCGCACTTGTGCCCCGGCCTTAAGCCTAGCCCGCACTTGTGCCCCGGCCTTAAGCCTAGCCCGCACTTGTGCCCCGGCCTTAAGCCTAGCCCGCACTTGTGCCCCGGCCTTAAGCCGAGCCCGCACTTGTGCCCCGGCCTTAAGCCGAGCCCGCACTTGTGCCCCGGCCTTAAGCCGAGCCCGCACTTGTGCCCAGGCCTTAAGCCTAGCCTGCACTTGTGCCCAGGCCTTAAGCCTAGCCTGCACTTGTGCCCAGGCCTTAAGCCTAGCCCGCACTTGTGCCCAGGCCTTGAGCCTAGCACGCACTTGTGCCCAGGCCTTAAGCCTAGCCCGCACTTGTGCCCCGGCCTTAAGCCTAGCCCGCACTTGTGCCCCGGCCTTAAGCTTAGCCCGCACTTGTGCCCCGGCCTTAAGCCGAGCCCGCACTTGTGCCCCGGCCTTAAGCCGAGCCCGCACTTGTGCCCAGGCCTTAAGCCTAGCCTGCACTTGTGCCCAGGCCTTAAGCCTAGCCTGCACTTGTGCCCAGGCCTTAAGCCTAGCCCGCACTTGTGCCCAGGCCTTGAGCCTAGCCCGCACTTGTGCCCCGGCCTTAAGCCTAGCCCGCACTTGTGCCCCGGCCTTAAGCCTAGCCCGCACTTGTGCCCCGGCCTTAAGCCGAGCCCGCACTTGTGCCCCGGCCTTAAGCCGAGCCCGCACTTGTGCCCCGGCCTTAAGCCGAGCCCGCACTTGTGCCCCGGCCTTAAGCCGAGCCCGCACTTGTGCCCCGGCCTTAAGCCGAGCCCGCACGTGTGCCCCGGCCTTAAGCCGAGCCCGCACCAGTGCCCCTGCCTTAAGCCGAACCCGCACTTGTGCCCCTGCCTTAAGCCGAGCCCGCACTTGTGCCCCTGCCTTAATCCTAGCCCGCACTTGTGCCCCTGCCTTAAGCCTAGAACGCACTTGTGCCCCTGCCTTAAGCCTAGCCCGCACTTGTGCCCAGGCCTTGAGCCTAGCACGCACTTGTGCCCAGGCCTTAAGCCTAGCCCGCACTTGTGCCCCGGCCTTAAGCCTAGCCCGCACTTGTGCCCCGGCCTTAAGCTTAGCCCGCACTTGTGCCCAGGCCTTAAGCCTAGCCTGCACTTGTGCCCAGGCCTTAAGCCTAGCCTGCACTTGTGCCCAGGCCTTAAGCCTAGCCCGCACTTGTACCCAGGCCTTGAGCCTAGCACGCACTTGTGCCCAGGCCTTAAGCCTAGCCCGCACTTGTGCCCCGGCCTTAAGCCTAGCCCGCACTTGTGCCCCGGCCTTAAGCTTAGCCCGCACTTGTGCCCCGGCCTTAAGCTTAGCCCGCACTTGTGCCCAGGCCTTAAGCCTAGCCCGCACTTGTGCCCCGGCCTTAAGCCTAGCCCGCACTTGTGCCCCGGCCTTAAGCCTAGCCCGCACTTGTGCCCCGGCCTTAAGCCTAGCCCGCACTTGTACCCCGGCCTTAAGCTGAGCCCGCACTTGTGCCCCGGCCTTAAGCCGAGCCCACACTTGTGCCCCGGCCTTAAGCCGAGCCCGCACTTGTGCCCCGGCCTTAAGCCGAGCCCGCACTTGTGCCCCGGCCTTAAGCCGAGCCCGCACTTGTGCCCCGGCCTTAAGCCGAGCCCGCACTAGTGCCCTTGCCTTAAGCCGAACCCGCACTTGTGCCCCTGCCTTAAGCCGAGCCCGCACTTGTGCCCCTGCCTTAATCCTAGCCCGCACTTGTGCCCCTGCCTTAAGCCTAGCCCGCACTTGTGCCCCAGCCTTAAGCCTAGCCCGCACTTGTGCCCCTGCCTTAAGCCTAGCCCGCACTTGTGCCCAGGCCTTAAGCCTAGCCCGCACTTGTGCCCAGGCCTTAAGCCTAGCCCGCACTTTTGCCCAGGCCTTAAGCCTAGCCCGCACTTGTGCCCAGGCCTTAAGCCTAGCCCGCACTTGTGCCCAGGCCTTAAGCCTAGCCCGCACTTGTGCCCAGGCCTAAAGCCTAGCCCGCACTTGTGCCCAGGCCGTAAGCCTAGCCCGCACTTGTGCCCAGGCCTTTAGCCTAGCCCGCACTTGTGCCCAGGCCTAAAGCCTAGCCCGCACTTGTGCCCAGGCCTTAAGCCTAGCCCGCACTTGTGCCCAGGCCTTAAGCCTAGCCCGCACTTGTGCCCCGGCCTTAAGCCTAGCCCGCACTTGTGCCCCGGCCTTAAGCTTAGCCCGCACTTGTGCCCAGGCCTTAAGCCTAGCCCGCACTTGTGCCCAGGCCTTAAGCCTAGCCCGCACTTGTGCCCCGGCCTTAAGCCTAGCCCGCACTTGTGCCCCGGCCTTAAGTCTAGCCCGCACTTGTGCCCAGGCCTTAAACCTAGCCCGCACTTGTGCCCAGGCCTTAAGCCTAGCCCGCACTTGTGCCTAGGCCTTAAGCCTAGCCCGCACTTGTGCCTAGGCCTTAAGCCTAGCCCACACTTGTGCCCATGCCTTAAGCCTAGCTGGCACTTGTGGCCTTTGCCTTGATCCTAGCCAGCACTGCACTTGTGCCCAGGCCTTAAGCCTAGCCTGCACTTGTGCCCAGGCCTTAAGCCTAGCCTGCACTTGTGCCCAGGCGTTAAGCCTAGCCCGCACTTGTGCTCCCTGCCTTGATCCTAGCCCGCACTTGTGCCCCCTGCCTTGATCCTAGCCCGCACTTGTGCCCAGGCCTTAAGCCTAGCCCGCACTTGTGCCCAGGCCTTAAGCCTAGCCCGCACTTGTGCCCCGGCCTTAAGCCTAGCCCGCACTTGTGCCCCGGCCTTAAGCCTAGCCCGCACTTGTGCCCAGGCCTTAAGCCTAGCCCGCAATTGTGCCCAGGCCTTAAGCCTAGCCCGCACTTGTGCCCAGGCCTTTAGCCTAGCCCGCACTTGTGCCTAGGCCTTAAGCCTAGCCCACACTTGTGCCCATGCCTTAAGCCTAGCTGGCACTTGTGGCCTTTGCCTTGATCCTAGCCAGCACTGCACTTGTGCCCAGGCCTTAAGCCTAGCCTGCACTTGTGCCCAGGCCTTAAGCCTAGCCTGCACTTGTGCCCAGGCGTTAAGCCTAGCCCGCACTTGTGCCCCCTGCCTTGATCCTAGCCCGCACTTGTGCCCCCTGCCGTGATCCTAGCCCGCACTTGTGCCCAGGCCTTAAGCCTAGCCCGCACTTGTGCCCAGGCCTTAAACCTAGCCCGCACTTGTGCCCCTGCCTTAAGCCTAGCCCGCACTTGTGCCCAGGCCTTAAGCCTAGCCTGCACTTGTGCCCAGGCCTTAAGCCTAGCCCGCACTTGTGCCCAGGCCTTAAGCCTAGCCCGCACTTGTGCCCAGGCCTTAAGCCTAGCCCGCACTTGTGCCCAGGCCTTAAGCCTAGCCCGCACTTGTGCCCAGGCCTTAAGCCTAGCCCGCACTTGTGCCCAGGCCTTAAGCCTAGCACGCACTTGTGCCCATGCCTTAAGCCTAGCCCGCACTTGTGCCCAGGCCTTAAGCCTAGCCCGCACTTGTGCCCAGGCCTTAAGCCTAGCCCGCACTTGTGCCCAGGCCTTAAGCCTAGCCCGCACTTGTGCCCAGGCCTTAAGCCTAGCCCGCACTTATGCCCAGGCGTTAAGCCTAGCCCGCACTTGTGCCCAGGCCTTAAGCCTAGCCCGCACTTGTGCCCAGGCCTTAAGCCTAGCCCGCACTTGTGCCCAGGCCTAAAGCCTAGCCCGCACTTGTGCCCAGGCCGTAAGCCTAGCCCGCACTTGTGCCCAGGCCTTAAGCCTAGCCCGCACTTGTGCCCCGGCCTTAAGCCTAGCCCGCACTTGTGCCCCGGCCTTAAGCTTAGCCCGCACTTGTGCCCAGGCCTTAAGCCTAGCCCGCACTTGTGCCCAGGCCTTAAGCCTAGCCCGCACTTGTGCCCAGGCCTTAAGCCTGGCTGGCACTTGTGCCCATGCCTTAAGCCTAGCTGGCACTTGTGGCCCCTGCCTTGATCCTAGCCAGCACTGCACTTGTGCCCAGGCCTTAAGCCTAGCCCGCACTTGTGCCCAGGCCTTAAGCCTAGCCCGCACTTGTGCCCCCTGCCTTGATCCTAGCCCGCACTTGTGCCCCTGCCTTAAGCCTAGCCCGCACTTGTGCCCAGGCCTTAAGCCTAGCCCGCACTTGTGCCCAGGCTTTAAGCCTAGCCCGCACTTGTGCCCAGGCCTTAAGCCTAGCCCGCACTTGTGCCCAGGCCTTAAGCCTAGCACGCACTTGTGCCCAGGCCTTAAGCCTAGCCCGCACTTGTGCCCCGGCCTTAAGCCTAGCCCGCACTTGTGCCCCGGCCTTAAGCTTAGCCCGCACTTGTGCCCCGGCCTTAAGCTTAGCCCGCACTTGTGCCCAGGCCTTAAGCCTAGTCAGCACTTGTGCCCAGGCCTTAAGCCTAGCCCGCACTTGTGCCCCGGCCTTAAGCCTAGCCCGCACTTGTGCCCCGGCCTTAAGCCTAGCCCGCACTTGTGCCCAGGCCTTAAGCCTAGCCCGCACTTGTGCCCAGGCCTTAAGCCCAGCCCGCACTTGTGCCCAGGCCTTAAGCCTAGCCCGCACTTGTGCCTAGGCCTTAAGCCTAGCCCACACTTGTGCCCATGCCTTAAGCCTAGCTGGCACTTGTGGCCTTTGCCTTGATCCTAGCCAGCACTGCACTTGTGCCCAGGCCTTAAGCCTAGCCTGCACTTGTGCCCAGGCCTTAAGCCTAGCCTGCACTTGTGCCCAGGCGTTAAGCCTAGCCCGCACTTGTGCCCCCTGCCTTGATCCTAGCCCGCACTTGTGCCCCCTGCCTTGATCCTAGCCCGCACTTGTGCCCAGGCCTTAAGCCTAGCCCGCACTTGTGCCCAGGCCTTAAGCCTAGCCCGCACTTGTGCCCCGGCCTTAAGCCTAGCCCGCACTTGTGCCCCGGCCTTAAGCCTAGCCCGCACTTGTGCCCAGGCCTTAAGCCTAGCCCGCACTTGTGCCCAGGCCTTAAGCCTAGCCCGCACTTGTGCCCAGGCCTTAAGCCTAGCCCGCACTTGTGCCTAGGCCTTAAGCCTAGCCCACACTTGTGCCCATGCCTTAAGCCTAGCTGGCACTTGTGGCCTTTGCCTTGATCCTAGCCAGCACTGCACTTGTGCCCAGGCCTTAAGCCTAGCCTGCACTTGTGCCCAGGCCTTAAGCCTAGCCTGCACTTGTGCCCAGGCGTTAAGCCTAGCCCGCACTTGTGCCCCCTGCCTTGATCCTAGCCCGCACTTGTGCCCCCTGCCTTGATCCTAGCCCGCACTTGTGCCCAGGCCTTAAGCCTAGCCCGCACTTGTGCCCAGGCCTTAAACCTAGCCCGCACTTGTGCCCCTGCCTTAAGCCTAGCCCGCACTTGTGCCCAGGCCTTAAGCCTAGCCTGCACTTGTGCCCAGGCCTTAAGCCTAGCCCGCACTTGTGCCCAGGCCTTAAGCCTAGCCCGCACTTGTGCCCAGGCCTTAAGCCTAGCCCGCACTTGTGCCCAGGCCTTAAGCCTAGCCCGCACTTGTGCCCAGGCCTTAAGCCTAGCCCGCACTTGTGCCCAGGCCTTAAGCCTAGCCCGCACTTGTGCCCAGGCCTTAAGCCTAGCCCGCACTTGTGCCCAGGCCTTAAGCCTAGCCCGCACTTGTGCCCAGGCCTTAAGCCTAGCCCGCACTTGTGCCCAGGCGTTAAGCCTAGCCCGCACTTGTGCCCAGGCCTTAAGCCTAGCCCGCACTTGTGCCCAGGCCTTAAGCCTAGCCCGCACTTGTGCCCAGGCCTTAAGCCTAGCCCGCACTTGTGCCCAGGCCTTAAGCCTAGCCCGCACTTGTGCCCAGGCCTTAAGCCTAGCCCGCACTTGTGTCCAGGCCTTAAGCCTAGCCCGCACTTGTGCCTAGGCCTTAAGCCTGGCTGGCACTTGTGCCCATGCCTTAAGCCTAGCCGGCACTTGTGGCCCCTGCCTTGATCCTAGCCAGCACTGCACTTGTGCCCAGGCCTTAAGCCTAGCCTGCACTTGTGCCCAGGCCTGAAGCCTAGCCTGCACTTGTGCCCAGGCCTTAAGCCTAGCCCGCACTTGTGCCCAGGCCTTAAGCCTAGCCCGCACTTGTGCCCAGGCCTTAAGCCTAACCCGCACTTGTGCCCAGGCCTTAAGCCTAGCCCGCACTTGTGCCCAGGCCTTAAGCCTAGCCCGCACTTGTGCTCCGGCCTTAAGCCTAGCCCGCACTTGTGCCCCGGCCTTAAGCTTAGCCCGCACTTGTGCCCAGGCCTTAAGCCTAGCCCGCACTTGTGCCCAGGCCTTAAGCCTCACCCGCACTTGTGCCCAGGCCTTAAGCCTAGCCCGCACTTGTGCCTCCTGCCTTGATCCTAGCCAGCACTTGTGCCCATGCCTTAAGCCTAGCCGGCACTTGTGGCCCCTGCCTTGATCCTAGCCAGCACTGCACTTGTGCCCAGGCCTTAAGCCTAGCCTGCACTTGTGCCCAGGCCTTAAGCCTAGCCTGCACTTGTGCCCAGGCCTTAAGCCTAGCCCGCAATTGTGCCCAGGCCTTAAGCCTTGCCCGCACTTGTGCCCAGGCCTTAAGCCTAGCCCGCACTTGTGCCTAGGCCTTAAGCCTAGCCCACACTTGTGCCCATGCCTTAAGCCTAGCTGGCACTTGTGGCCTTTGCCTTGATCCTAGCCAGCACTGCACTTGTGCCCAGGCCTTAAGCCTAGCCTGCACTTGTGCCCAGGCCTTAAGCCTAGCCTGCACTTGTGCCCAGGCGTTAAGCCTAGCCCGCACTTGTGCCCCCTGCCTTGATCCTAGCCCGCACTTGTGCCCCCTGCCTTGATCCTAGCCCGCACTTGTGCCCAGGCCTTAAGCCTAGCCCGCACTTGTGCCCAGGCCTTAAGCCTAGCCCGCACTTGTGCCCCGGCCTTAAGCCGAGCCCGCACTTGTGCCCCGGCCTTAAGCCTAGCCCGCACTTGTGCCCAGGCCTTAAGCCTAGCCCGCACTTGTGCCCAGGCCTTAAGCCTAGCCCGCACTTGTGCCCAGGCCTTAAGCCTAGCCCGCACTTGTGCCTAGGCCTTAAGCCTAGCCCACACTTGTGCCCATGCCTTAAGCCTAGCTGGCACTTGTGGCCTTTGCCTTGATCCTAGCCGGCACTGCACTTGTGCCCAGGCCTTAAGCCTAGCCTGCACTTGTGCCCAGGCCTTAAGCCTAGCCTGCACTTGTGCCCAGGCGTTAAGCCTAGCCCGCACTTGTGCCCCCTGCCTTGATCCTAGCCCGCACTTGTGCCCCCTGCCTTGATCCTAGCCCGCACTTGTGCCCAGGCCTTAAGCCTAGCCCGCACTTGTGCCCAGGCCTTAAACCTAGCCCGCACTTGTGCCCCTGCCTTAAGCCTAGCCCGCACTTGTGCCCAGGCCTTAAGCCTAGCCTGCACTTGTGCCCAGGCCTTAAGCCTAGCCCGCACTTGTGCCCAGGCCTTAAGCCTAGCCCGCACTTGTGCCCAGGCCTTAAGCCTAGCCCGCACTTGTGCCCAGGCCTTAAGCCTAGCCCGCACTTGTGCCCAGGCCTTAAGCCTAGCCCGCACTTGTGCCCAGGCCTTAAGCCTAGCCCGCACTTGTGCCCAGGCCTTAAGCCTAGCCCGCACTTGTGCCCAGGCCTTAAGCCTAGCCCGCACTTGTGCCCAGGCCTTAAGCCTAGCCCGCACTTGTGCCCAGGCGTTAAGCCTAGCCCGCACTTGTGCCCAGGCCTTAAGCCTAGCCCGCACTTGTGCCCAGGCCTTAAGCCTAGCCCGCACTTGTGCCCCGGCCTTAAGCCTAGCCCGCACTTGTGCCCCGGCCTTAAGCTTAGCCCGCACTTGTGCCCCGGCCTTAAGCTTAGCCCGCACTTGTGCCCAGGCCTTAAGCCTAGCCCGCACTTGTGCCCCGGCCTTAAGCCTAGCCCGCACTTGTGCCCTGGCCTTAAGCCTAGCCCGCACTTGTGCCCCGGCCTTAAGCCTAGCCCGCACTTGTGCCCCGGCCTTAAGCCGAGCCCGCACTTGTGCCCCGGCCTTAAGCCGAGCCCACACTTGTGCCCCGGCCTTAAGCCGAGCCCGCACTTGTGCCCCGGCCTTAAGCCGAGCCCGCACTTGTGACCCCGGCCTTAAGCCGAGCCCGCACTTGTGCCCCGGCCTTAAGCCGAGCCCGCACCAGTGCCCCTGCCTTAAGCCGAACCCGCACTTGTGCCCCTGCCTTAAGCCGAGCCCGCACTTGTGCCCCTGCCTTAATCCTAGCCCGCACTTGTGCCCCTGCCTTAAGCCTAGCCTGCACTTGTGCCCCTGCCTTAAGCCTAGCCCGCACTTGTGCCCCTGCCTTAAGCCTAGCCCGCACTTGTGCCCAGGCCTTGAGCCTAGCACGCACTTGTGCCCAGGCCTTAAGCCTAGCCCGCACTTGTGCCCCGGCCTTAAGCCTAGCCCGCACTTGTGCCCCGGCCTTAAGCTTAGCCCGCACTTGTGCCCCGGCCTTAAGCTTAGCCCGCACTTGTGCCCAGGCCTTAAGCCTAGCCCGCACTTGTGCCCCGGCCTTAAGCCTAGCCCGCACTTGTGCCCCGGCCTTAAGCCGAGCCCGCACTAGTGCCCTTGCCTTAAGCCGAACCCGCACTTGTGCCCCTTGCCTTAAGCCTAGCCCGCACTTGTGCCCAGGCCTTAAGCCTAGCCCGCACTTTTGCCCAGGCCTTAAGCCTAGCCCGCACTTGTGCCCAGGCCGTAAGCCTAGCCCGCACTTGTGCCCAGGCCTTAAGCCTAGCCCGCACTTGTGCCCCGGCCTTAAGCCTAGCCCGCACTTGTGCCCCGGCCTTAAGCTTAGCCCGCACTTGTGCCCAGGCCTTAAGCCTAGCCCGCACTTGTGCCCAGGCCTTAAGCCTAGCCCGCACTTGTGCCCAGGCCTTAAGCCTGGCTGGCACTTGTGCCCATGCCTTAAGCCTAGCTGGCACTTGTGGCCCCTGCCTTGATCCTAGCCAGCACTGCACTTGTGCCCAGGCCTTAAGCCTAGCCCGCACTTGTGCCCAGGCCTTAAGCCTAGCCCGCACTTGTGCCCCCTGCCTTGATCCTAGCCCGCACTTGTGCCCCTGCCTTAAGCCTAGCCCACACTTGTGCCCAGGCCTTAAGCCTAGCCCGCACTTGTGCCCAGGCTTTAAGCCTAGCCCGCACTTGTGCCCAGGCCTTAAGCCTAGCCCGCACTTGTGCCCAGGCCTTAAGCCTAGCACGCACTTGTGCCCAGGCCTTAAGCCTAGCCCGCACTTGTGCCCAGGCCTTAAGCCTAGCCAGCACTTGTGCCCAGGCCTTAAGCCTAGCCCGCACTTGTGCCCCGGCCTTAAGCCTAGCCCGCACTTGTGCCCCGGCCTTAAGCCTAGCCCGCACTTGTGCCCAGGCCTTAAGCCTAGCCCGCACTTGTGCCCAGGCCTTAAGCCTAGCCCGCACTTGTGCCCAGGCCTTAAGCCTAGCCCGCACTTGTGCCTAGGCCTTAAGCCTAGCCCACACTTGTGCCCATGCCTTAAGCCTAGCTGGCACTTGTGGCCTTTGCCTTGATCCTAGCCAGCACTGCACTTGTGCCCAGGCCTTAAGCCTAGCCTGCACTTGTGCCCAGGCCTTAAGCCTAGCCTGCACTTGTGCCCAGGCGTTAAGCCTAGCCCGCACTTGTGCCCCCTGCCTTGATCCTAGCCCGCACTTGTGCCCCCTGCCTTGATCCTAGCCCGCACTTGTGCCCAGGCCTTAAGCCTAGCCCGCACTTGTGCCCAGGCCTTAAGCCTAGCCCGCACTTGTGCCCCGGCCTTAAGCCTAGCCCGCACTTGTGCCCCGGCCTTAAGCCTAGCCCGCACTTGTGCCCAGGCCTTAAGCCTAGCCCGCACTTGTGCCCAGGCCTTAAGCCTAGCCCGCACTTGTGCCCAGGCCTTAAGCCTAGCCCGCACTTGTGCCTAGGCCTTAAGCCTAGCCCACACTTGTGCCCATGCCTTAAGCCTAGCTGGCACTTGTGGCCTTTGCCTTGATCCTAGCCAGCACTGCACTTGTGCCCAGGCCTTAAGCCTAGCCTGCACTTGTGCCCAGGCCTTAAGCCTAGCCTGCACTTGTGCCCAGGCGTTAAGCCTAGCCCGCACTTGTGCCCCCTGCCTTGATCCTAGCCCGCACTTGTGCCCCCTGCCTTGATCCTAGCCCGCACTTGTGCCCAGGCCTTAAGCCTAGCCCGCACTTGTGCCCAGGCCTTAAACCTAGCCCGCACTTGTGCCCCTGCCTTAAGCCTAGCCCGCACTTGTGCCCAGGCCTTAAGCCTAGCCTGCACTTGTGCCCAGGCCTTAAGCCTAGCCCGCACTTGTGCCCAGGCCTTAAGCCTAGCCCGCACTTGTGCCCAGGCCTTAAGCCTAGCCCACACTTGTGCCCAGGCCTTAAGCCTAGCCCGCACTTGTGCCCAGGCCTTAAGCCTAGCCCGCACTTGTGCCCAGGCCTTAAGCCTAGCCCGCACTTGTGCCCAGGCCTTAAGCCTAGCCCGCACTTGTGCCCAGGCCTTAAGCCTAGCCCGCACTTGTGCCCAGGCCTTAAGCCTAGCCCGCACTTGTGCCCAGGCGTTAAGCCTAGCCCGCACTTGTGCCTAGGCCTTAAGCCTAGCCCGCACTTGTGCCCAGGCCTTAAGCCTAGCCCGCACTTGTGCCCAGGCCTTAAGCCTAGCCCGCACTTGTGCCCAGGCCTTAAGCCTAGCCCGCACTTGTGCCCAGGCCTTAAGCCTAGCCCGCACTTGTGCCCAGGCCTTAAGCCTAGCCCGCACTTGTGCCCAGGCCTTAAGCTAAGCCCGCACTTGTGCCTAGGCCTTAAGCCTGGCTGGCACTTGTGCCCATGCCTTAAGCCTAGCCGGCACTTGTGGCCCCTGCCTTGATCCTAGCCAGCACTGCACTTGTGCCCAGGCCTTAAGCCTAGCCTGCACTTGTGCCCAGGCCTGAAGCCTAGCCTGCACTTGTGCCCAGGCCTTAAGCCTAGCCCGCACTTGTGCCCAGGCCTTAAGCCTAGCCCGCACTTGTGCCCAGGCCTTAAGCCTAGCCCGCACTTGTGCCCAGGCCTTAAGCCTAACCCGCACTTGTGCCCAGGCCTTAAGCCTAGCCCGCACTTGTGCCCAGGCCTTAAGCCTAGCCCGCACTTGTGCCCAGGCCTTAAGCCTAGCCCGCACTTGTGCTCCGGCCTTAAGCCTAGCCCGCACTTGTGCCCCGGCCTTAAGCTTAGCCCGCACTTGTGCCCAGGCCTTAAGCCTAGCCCGCACTTGTGCCCAGGCCTTAAGCCTCACCCGCACTTGTGCCCAGGCCTTAAGCCTAGCCCGCACTTGTGCCTCCTGCCTTGATCCTAGCCAGCACTTGTGCCCATGCCTTAAGCCTAGCCCGCACTTGTGCCTAGGCCTTAAGCCTAGCCCACACTTGTGCCCATGCCTTAAGCCTAGCTGGCACTTGTGGCCTTTGCCTTGATCCTAGCCAGCACTGCACTTGTGCCCAGGCCTTAAGCCTAGCCTGCACTTGTGCCCAGGCCTTAAGCCTAGCCTGCACTTGTGCCCAGGCGTTAAGCCTAGCCCGCACTTGTGCCCCCTGCCTTGATCCTAGCCCGCACTTGTGCCCCCTGCCTTGATCCTAGCCCGCACTTGTGCCCAGGCCTTAAGCCTAGCCCGCACTTGTGCCCAGGCCTTAAACCTAGCCCGCACTTGTGCCCCTGCCTTAAGCCTAGCCCGCACTTGTGCCCAGGCCTTAAGCCTAGCCTGCACTTGTGCCCAGGCCTTAAGCCTAGCCCGCACTTGTGCCCAGGCCTTAAGCCTAGCCCGCACTTGTGCCCAGGCCTTAAGCCTAGCCCGCACTTGTGCCCAGGCCTTAAGCCTAGCCCGCACTTGTGCCCAGGCCTTAAGCCTAGCCCGCACTTGTGCCCAGGCCTTAAGCCTAGCCCGCACTTGTGCCCAGGCCTTAAGCCTAGCCCGCACTTGTGCCCAGGCCTTAAGCCTAGCCCGCACTTGTGCCCAGGCCTTAAGCCTAGCCCGCACTTGTGCCCAGGCGTTAAGCCTAGCCCGCACTTGTGCCCAGGCCTTAAGCCTAGCCCGCACTTGTGCCCAGGCCTTAAGCCTAGCCCGCACTTGTGCCCAGGCCTTAAGCCTAGCCCGCACTTGTGCCCAGGCCTTAAGCCTAGCCCGCACTTGTGCCCAGGCCTTAAGCCTAGCCCGCACTTGTGCCCAGGCCTTAAGCCTAGCCCGCACTTGTGCCCAGGCCTTAAGCCTAGCCCGCACTTGTGCCTAGGCCTTAAGCCTGGCTGGCACTTGTGCCCATGCCTTAAGCCTAGCCGGCACTTGTGGCCCCTGCCTTGATCCTAGCCAGCACTGCACTTGTGCCCAGGCCTTAAGCCTAGCCTGCACTTGTGCCCAGGCCTGAAGCCTAGCCTGCACTTGTGCCCAGGCCTTAAGCCTAGCCCGCACTTGTGCCCAGGCCTTAAGCCTAGCCCGCACTTGTGCCCAGGCCTTAAGCCTAACCCGCACTTGTGCCCAGGCCTTAAGCCTAGCCCGCACTTGTGCCCAGGCCTTAAGCCTAGCCCGCACTTGTGCCCAGGCCTTAAGCCTAGCCCGCACTTGTGCCCAGGCCTTAAGCCTAGCCCGCACTTGTGCCCAGGCCTTAAGCCTAGCCCGCACTTGTGCCCAGGCCTTAAGCCTAGCCCGCACTTGTGCCCAGGCCTTAAGCCTAGCCCGCACTTGTGCCTAGGCCTTAAGCCTGGCTGGCACTTGTGCCCATGCCTTAAGCCTAGCCGGCACTTGTGGCCCCTGCCTTGATCCTAGCCAGCACTGCACTTGTGCCCAGGCCTTAAGCCTAGCCTGCACTTGTGCCCAGGCCTGAAGCCTAGCCTGCACTTGTGCCCAGGCCTTAAGCCTAGCCCGCACTTGTGCCCAGGCCTTAAGCCTAGCCCGCACTTGTGCCCAGGCCTGAAGCCTAGCCTGCACTTGTGCCCAGGCCTTAAGCCTAGCCCGCACTTGTGCCCAGGCCTTAAGCCTAGCCCGCACTTGTGCCCAGGCCTTAAGCCTAACCCGCACTTGTGCCCAGGCCTTAAGCCTAGCCCGCACTTGTGCCCAGGCCTTAAGCCTAGCCCGCACTTGTGCCCAGGCCTTAAGCCTAGCCCGCACTTGTGCTCCGGCCTTAAGCCTAGCCCGCACTTGTGCCCCGGCCTTAAGCTTAGCCCGCACTTGTGCCCAGGCCTTAAGCCTAGCCCGCACTTGTGCCCAGGCCTTAAGCCTCACCCGCACTTGTGCCCAGGCCTTAAGCCTAGCCCGCACTTGTGCCTCCTGCCTTGATCCTAGCCAGCACTTGTGCCCATGCCTTAAGCCTAGCCGGCACTTGTGGCCCCTGCCTTGATCCTAGCCAGCACTGCACTTGTGCCCAGGCCTTAAGCCTAGCCTGCACTTGTGCCCAGGCCTTAAGCCTAGCCTGCACTTGTGCCCAGGCCTTAAGCCTAGCCCGCAATTGTGCCCAGGCCTTAAGCCTTGCCCGCACTTGTGCCCAGGCCTTAAGCCTAGCCCGCACTTGTGCCTAGGCCTTAAGCCTAGCCCACACTTGTGCCCATGCCTTAAGCCTAGCTGGCACTTGTGGCCTTTGCCTTGATCCTAGCCAGCACTGCACTTGTGCCCAGGCCTTAAGCCTAGCCGGCACTTGTGCCCAGGCCTTAAGCCTAGCCCGCACTTGTGCCCCGGCCTTAAGCCTAGCCCGCACTTGTGCCCCGGCCTTAAGCCTAGCCCGCACTTGTGCCCAGGCCTTAAGCCTAGCCCGCACTTGTGCCCAGGCCTTAAGCCTAGCCCGCACTTGTGCCCAGGCCTTAAGCCTAGCCCGCACTTGTGCCCAGGCCTTAAGCCTAGCCCGCACTTGTGCCCAGGCCTTAAGCCTAGCCCGCACTTGTGCCCCGGCCTTAAGCCTAGCCCGCACTTGTGCCCCGGCCTTAAGCCTAGCCCGCACTTGTGCCCAGGCATTAAGCCTAGCCCGCACTTGTGCCCAGGCCTTAAGCCTAGCCCGCACTTGTGCCCAGGCCTTAAGCCTAGCCCGCACTTGTGCCTAGGCCTTAAGCCTAGCCCACACTTGTGCCCATGCCTTAAGCCTAGCTGGCACTTGTGGCCTTTGCCTTGATCCTAGCCAGCACTGCACTTGTGCCCAGGCCTTAAGCCTAGCCTGCACTTGTGCCCAGGCCTTAAGCCTAGCCTGCACTTGTGCCCAGGCGTTAAGCCTAGCCCGCACTTGTGCCCCCTGCCTTGATCCTAGCCCGCACTTGTGCCCCCTGCCTTGATCCTAGCCCGCACTTGTGCCCAGGCCTTAAGCCTAGCCCGCACTTGTGCCCAGGCCTTAAGCCTAGCCCGCACTTGTGCCCCGGCCTTAAGCCTAGCCCGCACTTGTGCCCCGGCCTTAAGCCTAGCCCGCACTTGTGCCCAGGCCTTAAGCCTAGCCCGCACTTGTGCCCAGGCCTTAAGCCTAGCCCGCACTTGTGCCCAGGCCTTAAGCCTAGCCCGCACTTGTGCCTAGGCCTTAAGCCTAGCCCACACTTGTGCCCATGCCTTAAGCCTAGCTGGCACTTGTGGCCTTTGCCTTGATCCTAGCCAGCACTGCACTTGTGCCCAGGCCTTAAGCCTAGCCTGCACTTGTGCCCAGGCCTTAAGCCTAGCCTGCACTTGTGCCCAGGCGTTAAGCCTAGCCCGCACTTGTGCCCCCTGCCTTGATCCTAGCCCGCACTTGTGCCCCCTGCCTTGATCCTAGCCCGCACTTGTGCCCAGGCCTTAAGCCTAGCCCGCACTTGTGCCCAGGCCTTAAACCTAGCCCGCACTTGTGCCCCTGCCTTAAGCCTAGCCCGCACTTGTGCCCAGGCCTTAAGCCTAGCCTGCACTTGTGCCCAGGCCTTAAGCCTAGCCCGCACTTGTGCCCAGGCCTTAAGCCTAGCCCGCACTTGTGCCCAGGCCTTAAGCCTAGCCCGCACTTGTGCCCAGGCGTTAAGCCTAGCCCGCACTTGTGCCCAGGCCTTAAGCCTAGCCCGCACTTGTGCCCAGGCCTTAAGCCTAGCCCGCACTTGTGCCCCGGCCTTAAGCCTAGCCCGCACTTGTGCCCCGGCCTTAAGCTTAGCCCGCACTTGTGCCCCGGCCTTAAGCTTAGCCCGCACTTGTGCCCAGGCCTTAAGCCTAGCCCGCACTTGTGCCCCGGCCTTAAGCCTAGCCCGCACTTGTGCCCTGGCCTTAAGCCTAGCCCGCACTTGTGCCCCGGCCTTAAGCCTAGCCCGCACTTGTGCCCCGGCCTTAAGCCGAGCCCGCACTTGTGCCCCGGCCTTAAGCCGAGCCCACACTTGTGCCCCGGCCTTAAGCCGAGCCCGCACTTGTGCCCCGGCCTTAAGCCGAGCCCGCACTTGTGACCCCGGCCTTAAGCCGAGCCCGCACTTGTGCCCCGGCCTTAAGCCGAGCCCGCACCAGTGCCCCTGCCTTAAGCCGAACCCGCACTTGTGCCCCTGCCTTAAGCCGAGCCCGCACTTGTGCCCCTGCCTTAATCCTAGCCCGCACTTGTGCCCCTGCCTTAAGCCTAGCCTGCACTTGTGCCCCTGCCTTAAGCCTAGCCCGCACTTGTGCCCCTGCCTTAAGCCTAGCCCGCACTTGTGCCCAGGCCTTGAGCCTAGCACGCACTTGTGCCCAGGCCTTAAGCCTAGCCCGCACTTGTGCCCCGGCCTTAAGCCTAGCCCGCACTTGTGCCCCGGCCTTAAGCTTAGCCCGCACTTGTGCCCCGGCCTTAAGCTTAGCCCGCACTTGTGCCCAGGCCTTAAGCCTAGCCCGCACTTGTGCCCCGGCCTTAAGCCTAGCCCGCACTTGTGCCCCGGCCTTAAGCCGAGCCCGCACTAGTGCCCTTGCCTTAAGCCGAACCCGCACTTGTGCCCCTTGCCTTAAGCCTAGCCCGCACTTGTGCCCAGGCCTTAAGCCTAGCCCGCACTTTTGCCCAGGCCTTAAGCCTAGCCCGCACTTGTGCCCAGGCCGTAAGCCTAGCCCGCACTTGTGCCCAGGCCTTAAGCCTAGCCCGCACTTGTGCCCCGGCCTTAAGCCTAGCCCGCACTTGTGCCCCGGCCTTAAGCTTAGCCCGCACTTGTGCCCAGGCCTTAAGCCTAGCCCGCACTTGTGCCCAGGCCTTAAGCCTAGCCCGCACTTGTGCCCAGGCCTTAAGCCTGGCTGGCACTTGTGCCCATGCCTTAAGCCTAGCTGGCACTTGTGGCCCCTGCCTTGATCCTAGCCAGCACTGCACTTGTGCCCAGGCCTTAAGCCTAGCCCGCACTTGTGCCCAGGCCTTAAGCCTAGCCCGCACTTGTGCCCCCTGCCTTGATCCTAGCCCGCACTTGTGCCCCTGCCTTAAGCCTAGCCCACACTTGTGCCCAGGCCTTAAGCCTAGCCCGCACTTGTGCCCAGGCTTTAAGCCTAGCCCGCACTTGTGCCCAGGCCTTAAGCCTAGCCCGCACTTGTGCCCAGGCCTTAAGCCTAGCACGCACTTGTGCCCAGGCCTTAAGCCTAGCCCGCACTTGTGCCCAGGCCTTAAGCCTAGCCAGCACTTGTGCCCAGGCCTTAAGCCTAGCCCGCACTTGTGCCCCGGCCTTAAGCCTAGCCCGCACTTGTGCCCCGGCCTTAAGCCTAGCCCGCACTTGTGCCCAGGCCTTAAGCCTAGCCCGCACTTGTGCCCAGGCCTTAAGCCTAGCCCGCACTTGTGCCCAGGCCTTAAGCCTAGCCCGCACTTGTGCCTAGGCCTTAAGCCTAGCCCACACTTGTGCCCATGCCTTAAGCCTAGCTGGCACTTGTGGCCTTTGCCTTGATCCTAGCCAGCACTGCACTTGTGCCCAGGCCTTAAGCCTAGCCTGCACTTGTGCCCAGGCCTTAAGCCTAGCCTGCACTTGTGCCCAGGCGTTAAGCCTAGCCCGCACTTGTGCCCCCTGCCTTGATCCTAGCCCGCACTTGTGCCCCCTGCCTTGATCCTAGCCCGCACTTGTGCCCAGGCCTTAAGCCTAGCCCGCACTTGTGCCCAGGCCTTAAGCCTAGCCCGCACTTGTGCCCCGGCCTTAAGCCTAGCCCGCACTTGTGCCCCGGCCTTAAGCCTAGCCCGCACTTGTGCCCAGGCCTTAAGCCTAGCCCGCACTTGTGCCCAGGCCTTAAGCCTAGCCCGCACTTGTGCCCAGGCCTTAAGCCTAGCCCGCACTTGTGCCTAGGCCTTAAGCCTAGCCCACACTTGTGCCCATGCCTTAAGCCTAGCTGGCACTTGTGGCCTTTGCCTTGATCCTAGCCAGCACTGCACTTGTGCCCAGGCCTTAAGCCTAGCCTGCACTTGTGCCCAGGCCTTAAGCCTAGCCTGCACTTGTGCCCAGGCGTTAAGCCTAGCCCGCACTTGTGCCCCCTGCCTTGATCCTAGCCCGCACTTGTGCCCCCTGCCTTGATCCTAGCCCGCACTTGTGCCCAGGCCTTAAGCCTAGCCCGCACTTGTGCCCAGGCCTTAAACCTAGCCCGCACTTGTGCCCCTGCCTTAAGCCTAGCCCGCACTTGTGCCCAGGCCTTAAGCCTAGCCTGCACTTGTGCCCAGGCCTTAAGCCTAGCCCGCACTTGTGCCCAGGCCTTAAGCCTAGCCCGCACTTGTGCCCAGGCCTTAAGCCTAGCCCACACTTGTGCCCAGGCCTTAAGCCTAGCCCGCACTTGTGCCCAGGCCTTAAGCCTAGCCCGCACTTGTGCCCAGGCCTTAAGCCTAGCCCGCACTTGTGCCCAGGCCTTAAGCCTAGCCCGCACTTGTGCCCAGGCCTTAAGCCTAGCCCGCACTTGTGCCCAGGCCTTAAGCCTAGCCCGCACTTGTGCCCAGGCGTTAAGCCTAGCCCGCACTTGTGCCTAGGCCTTAAGCCTAGCCCGCACTTGTGCCCAGGCCTTAAGCCTAGCCCGCACTTGTGCCCAGGCCTTAAGCCTAGCCCGCACTTGTGCCCAGGCCTTAAGCCTAGCCCGCACTTGTGCCCAGGCCTTAAGCCTAGCCCGCACTTGTGCCCAGGCCTTAAGCCTAGCCCGCACTTGTGCCCAGGCCTTAAGCTAAGCCCGCACTTGTGCCTAGGCCTTAAGCCTGGCTGGCACTTGTGCCCATGCCTTAAGCCTAGCCGGCACTTGTGGCCCCTGCCTTGATCCTAGCCAGCACTGCACTTGTGCCCAGGCCTTAAGCCTAGCCTGCACTTGTGCCCAGGCCTGAAGCCTAGCCTGCACTTGTGCCCAGGCCTTAAGCCTAGCCCGCACTTGTGCCCAGGCCTTAAGCCTAGCCCGCACTTGTGCCCAGGCCTTAAGCCTAGCCCGCACTTGTGCCCAGGCCTTAAGCCTAACCCGCACTTGTGCCCAGGCCTTAAGCCTAGCCCGCACTTGTGCCCAGGCCTTAAGCCTAGCCCGCACTTGTGCCCAGGCCTTAAGCCTAGCCCGCACTTGTGCTCCGGCCTTAAGCCTAGCCCGCACTTGTGCCCCGGCCTTAAGCTTAGCCCGCACTTGTGCCCAGGCCTTAAGCCTAGCCCGCACTTGTGCCCAGGCCTTAAGCCTCACCCGCACTTGTGCCCAGGCCTTAAGCCTAGCCCGCACTTGTGCCTCCTGCCTTGATCCTAGCCAGCACTTGTGCCCATGCCTTAAGCCTAGCCCGCACTTGTGCCTAGGCCTTAAGCCTAGCCCACACTTGTGCCCATGCCTTAAGCCTAGCTGGCACTTGTGGCCTTTGCCTTGATCCTAGCCAGCACTGCACTTGTGCCCAGGCCTTAAGCCTAGCCTGCACTTGTGCCCAGGCCTTAAGCCTAGCCTGCACTTGTGCCCAGGCGTTAAGCCTAGCCCGCACTTGTGCCCCCTGCCTTGATCCTAGCCCGCACTTGTGCCCCCTGCCTTGATCCTAGCCCGCACTTGTGCCCAGGCCTTAAGCCTAGCCCGCACTTGTGCCCAGGCCTTAAACCTAGCCCGCACTTGTGCCCCTGCCTTAAGCCTAGCCCGCACTTGTGCCCAGGCCTTAAGCCTAGCCTGCACTTGTGCCCAGGCCTTAAGCCTAGCCCGCACTTGTGCCCAGGCCTTAAGCCTAGCCCGCACTTGTGCCCAGGCCTTAAGCCTAGCCCGCACTTGTGCCCAGGCCTTAAGCCTAGCCCGCACTTGTGCCCAGGCCTTAAGCCTAGCCCGCACTTGTGCCCAGGCCTTAAGCCTAGCCCGCACTTGTGCCCAGGCCTTAAGCCTAGCCCGCACTTGTGCCCAGGCCTTAAGCCTAGCCCGCACTTGTGCCCAGGCCTTAAGCCTAGCCCGCACTTGTGCCCAGGCGTTAAGCCTAGCCCGCACTTGTGCCCAGGCCTTAAGCCTAGCCCGCACTTGTGCCCAGGCCTTAAGCCTAGCCCGCACTTGTGCCCAGGCCTTAAGCCTAGCCCGCACTTGTGCCCAGGCCTTAAGCCTAGCCCGCACTTGTGCCCAGGCCTTAAGCCTAGCCCGCACTTGTGCCCAGGCCTTAAGCCTAGCCCGCACTTGTGCCCAGGCCTTAAGCCTAGCCCGCACTTGTGCCTAGGCCTTAAGCCTGGCTGGCACTTGTGCCCATGCCTTAAGCCTAGCCGGCACTTGTGGCCCCTGCCTTGATCCTAGCCAGCACTGCACTTGTGCCCAGGCCTTAAGCCTAGCCTGCACTTGTGCCCAGGCCTGAAGCCTAGCCTGCACTTGTGCCCAGGCCTTAAGCCTAGCCCGCACTTGTGCCCAGGCCTTAAGCCTAGCCCGCACTTGTGCCCAGGCCTTAAGCCTAACCCGCACTTGTGCCCAGGCCTTAAGCCTAGCCCGCACTTGTGCCCAGGCCTTAAGCCTAGCCCGCACTTGTGCCCAGGCCTTAAGCCTAGCCCGCACTTGTGCCCAGGCCTTAAGCCTAGCCCGCACTTGTGCCCAGGCCTTAAGCCTAGCCCGCACTTGTGCCCAGGCCTTAAGCCTAGCCCGCACTTGTGCCCAGGCCTTAAGCCTAGCCCGCACTTGTGCCTAGGCCTTAAGCCTGGCTGGCACTTGTGCCCATGCCTTAAGCCTAGCCGGCACTTGTGGCCCCTGCCTTGATCCTAGCCAGCACTGCACTTGTGCCCAGGCCTTAAGCCTAGCCTGCACTTGTGCCCAGGCCTGAAGCCTAGCCTGCACTTGTGCCCAGGCCTTAAGCCTAGCCCGCACTTGTGCCCAGGCCTTAAGCCTAGCCCGCACTTGTGCCCAGGCCTGAAGCCTAGCCTGCACTTGTGCCCAGGCCTTAAGCCTAGCCCGCACTTGTGCCCAGGCCTTAAGCCTAGCCCGCACTTGTGCCCAGGCCTTAAGCCTAACCCGCACTTGTGCCCAGGCCTTAAGCCTAGCCCGCACTTGTGCCCAGGCCTTAAGCCTAGCCCGCACTTGTGCCCAGGCCTTAAGCCTAGCCCGCACTTGTGCTCCGGCCTTAAGCCTAGCCCGCACTTGTGCCCCGGCCTTAAGCTTAGCCCGCACTTGTGCCCAGGCCTTAAGCCTAGCCCGCACTTGTGCCCAGGCCTTAAGCCTCACCCGCACTTGTGCCCAGGCCTTAAGCCTAGCCCGCACTTGTGCCTCCTGCCTTGATCCTAGCCAGCACTTGTGCCCATGCCTTAAGCCTAGCCGGCACTTGTGGCCCCTGCCTTGATCCTAGCCAGCACTGCACTTGTGCCCAGGCCTTAAGCCTAGCCTGCACTTGTGCCCAGGCCTTAAGCCTAGCCTGCACTTGTGCCCAGGCCTTAAGCCTAGCCCGCAATTGTGCCCAGGCCTTAAGCCTTGCCCGCACTTGTGCCCAGGCCTTAAGCCTAGCCCGCACTTGTGCCTAGGCCTTAAGCCTAGCCCACACTTGTGCCCATGCCTTAAGCCTAGCTGGCACTTGTGGCCTTTGCCTTGATCCTAGCCAGCACTGCACTTGTGCCCAGGCCTTAAGCCTAGCCCGCACTTGTGCCCAGGCCTTAAGCCTAGCCCGCACTTGTGCCCCGGCCTTAAGCCTAGCCCGCACTTGTGCCCCGGCCTTAAGCCTAGCCCGCACTTGTGCCCAGGCCTTAAGCCTAGCCCGCACTTGTGCCCAGGCCTTAAGCCTAGCCCGCACTTGTGCCCAGGCCTTAAGCCTAGCCCGCACTTGTGCCCAGGCCTTAAGCCTAGCCCGCACTTGTGCCCAGGCCTTAAGCCTAGCCCGCACTTGTGCCCCGGCCTTAAGCCTAGCCCGCACTTGTGCCCCGGCCTTAAGCCTAGCCCGCACTTGTGCCCAGGCATTAAGCCTAGCCCGCACTTGTGCCCAGGCCTTAAGCCTAGCCCGCACTTGTGCCCAGGCCTTAAGCCTAGCCCGCACTTGTGCCTAGGCCTTAAGCCTAGCCCACACTTGTGCCCATGCCTTAAGCCTAGCTGGCACTTGTGGCCTTTGCCTTGATCCTAGCCAGCACTGCACTTGTGCCCAGGCCTTAAGCCTAGCCTGCACTTGTGCCCAGGCCTTAAGCCTAGCCTGCACTTGTGCCCAGGCGTTAATCCTAGCCCGCACTTGTGCCCCCTGCCTTGATCCTAGCCCGCACTTGTGCCCCCTGCCTTGATCCTAGCCCGCACTTGTGCCCAGGCCTTAAGCCTAGCCCGCACTTGTGCCCAGGCCTTAAGCCTAGCCCGCACTTGTGCCCCGGCCTTAAGCCTAGCCCGCACTTGTGCCCCGGCCTTAAGCCTAGCCCGCACTTGTGCCCAGGCCTTAAGCCTAGCCCGCACTTGTGCCCAGGCCTTAAGCCTAGCCCGCACTTGTGCCCAGGCCTTAAGCCTAGCCCGCACTTGTGCCTAGGCCTTAAGCCTAGCCCACACTTGTGCCCATGCCTTAAGCCTAGCTGGCACTTGTGGCCTTTGCCTTGATCCTAGCCAGCACTGCACTTGTGCCCAGGCCTTAAGCCTAGCCTGCACTTGTGCCCAGGCCTTAAGCCTAGCCTGCACTTGTGCCCAGGCGTTAAGCCTAGCCCGCACTTGTGCCCCCTGCCTTGATCCTAGCCCGCACTTGTGCCCCCTGCCTTGATCCTAGCCCGCACTTGTGCCCAGGCCTTAAGCCTAGCCCGCACTTGTGCCCAGGCCTTAAACCTAGCCCGCACTTGTGCCCCTGCCTTAAGCCTAGCCCGCACTTGTGCCCAGGCCTTAAGCCTAGCCTGCACTTGTGCCCAGGCCTTAAGCCTAGCCCGCACTTGTGCCCAGGCCTTAAGCCTAGCCCGCACTTGTGCCCAGGCCTTAAGCCTAGCCCGCACTTGTGCCCAGGCCTTAAGCCTAGCCCGCACTTGTGCCCAGGCCTTAAGCCTAGCCCGCACTTGTGCCCAGGCCTTAAGCCTAGCCCGCACTTGTGCCCAGGCCTTAAGCCTAGCCCGCACTTGTGCCCAGGCCTTAAGCCTAGCCCGCACTTGTGCCCAGGCCTTAAGCCTAGCCCGCACTTGTGCCCAGGCGTTAAGCCTAGCCCGCACTTGTGCCCAGGCCTTAAGCCTAGCCCGCACTTGTGCCCAGGCCTTAAGCCTAGCCCGCACTTGTGCCCAGGCCTTAAGCCTAGCCCGCACTTGTGCCCAGGCCTTAAGCCTAGCCCGCACTTGTGCCCAGGCCTTAAGCCTAGCCCGCACTTGTGCCCAGGCCTTAAGCCTAGCCCGCACTTGTGCCCAGGCCTTAAGCCTAGCCCGCACTTGTGCCTAGGCCTTAAGCCTGGCTGGCACTTGTGCCCATGCCTTAAGCCTAGCCGGCACTTGTGGCCCCTGCCTTGATCCTAGCCAGCACTGCACTTGTGCCCAGGCCTTAAGCCTAGCCTGCACTTGTGCCCAGGCCTGAAGCCTAGCCTGCACTTGTGCCCAGGCCTTAAGCCTAGCCCGCACTTGTGCCCAGGCCTTAAGCCTAGCCCGCACTTGTGCCCAGGCCTTAAGCCTAGCCCGCACTTGTGCCCAGGCCTTAAGCCTAACCCGCACTTGTGCCCAGGCCTTAAGCCTAGCCCGCACTTGTGCCCAGGCCTTAAGCCTAGCCCGCACTTGTGCCCAGGCCTTAAGCCTAGCCCGCACTTGTGCTCCGGCCTTAAGCCTAGCCCGCACTTGTGCCCCGGCCTTAAGCTTAGCCCGCACTTGTGCCCAGGCCTTAAGCCTAGCCCGCACTTGTGCCCAGGCCTTAAGCCTCACCCGCACTTGTGCCCAGGCCTTAAGCCTAGCCCGCACTTGTGCCTCCTGCCTTGATCCTAGCCAGCACTTGTGCCCATGCCTTAAGCCTAGCCGGCACTTGTGGCCCCTGCCTTGATCCTAGCCAGCACTGCACTTGTGCCCAGGCCTTAAGCCTAGCCTGCACTTGTGCCCAGGCCTTAAGCCTAGCCTGCACTTGTGCCCAGGCCTTAAGCCTAGCCCGCAATTGTGCCCAGGCCTTAAGCCTTGCCCGCACTTGTGCCCAGGCCTTAAGCCTAGCCCGCACTTGTGCCTAGGCCTTAAGCCTAGCCCACACTTGTGCCCATGCCTTAAGCCTAGCTGGCACTTGTGGCCTTTGCCTTGATCCTAGCCAGCACTGCACTTGTGCCCAGGCCTTAAGCCTAGCCTGCACTTGTGCCCAGGCCTTAAGCCTAGCCTGCACTTGTGCCCAGGCGTTAAGCCTAGCCCGCACTTGTGCCCCCTGCCTTGATCCTAGCCCGCACTTGTGCCCCCTGCCTTGATCCTAGCCCGCACTTGTGCCCAGGCCTTAAGCCTAGCCCGCACTTGTGCCCAGGCCTTAAACCTAGCCCGCACTTGTGCCCCTGCCTTAAGCCTAGCCCGCACTTGTGCCCAGGCCTTAAGCCTAGCCTGCACTTGTGCCCAGGCCTTAAGCCTAGCCCGCACTTGTGCCCAGGCCTTAAGCCTAGCCCGCACTTGTGCCCAGGCCTTAAGCCTAGCCCGCACTTGTGCCCAGGCCTTAAGCCTAGCCGCACTTGTGCCCAGGCCTTAAGCCTAGCCCGCACTTGTGCCCAGGCCTTAAGCCTAGCCCGCACTTGTGCCCAGGCCTTAAGCCTAGCCCGCACTTGTGCCCAGGCCTTAAGCCTAGCCCGCACTTGTGCCCAGGCCTTAAGCCTAGCCCGCACTTGTGCCCAGGCCTTAAGCCTAACCCGCACTTGTGCCCAGGCCTTAAGCCTAGCCCGCACTTGTGCCCAGGCCTTAAGCCTAGCCCGCACTTGTGCCCAGGCCTTAAGCCTAGCCCGCACTTGTGCTCCGGCCTTAAGCCTAGCCCGCACTTGTGCCCCGGCCTTAAGCTTAGCCCGCACTTGTGCCCAGGCGTTAAGCCTAGCCCGCACTTGTGCCCAGGCCTTAAGCCTAGCCCGCACTTGTGCCCAGGCCTTAAGCCTAGCCCGCACTTGTGCCCAGGCCTTAAGCCTAGCCCGCACTTGTGCCCAGGCCTTAAGCCTAGCCCGCACTTGTGCCCAGGCCTTAAGCCTAGCCCGCACTTGTGCCCAGGCCTTAAGCCTAGCCCGCACTTGTGCCCAGGCCTTAAGCCTAGCCCGCACTTGTGCCTAGGCCTTAAGCCTGGCTGGCACTTGTGCCCATGCCTTAAGCCTAGCCGGCACTTGTGGCCCCTGCCTTGATCCTAGCCAGCACTGCACTTGTGCCCAGGCCTTAAGCCTAGCCTGCACTTGTGCCCAGGCCTGAAGCCTAGCCTGCACTTGTGCCCAGGCCTTAAGCCTAGCCCGCACTTGTGCCCAGGCCTTAAGCCTAGCCCGCACTTGTGCCCAGGCCTTAAGCCTAGCCCGCACTTGTGCCCAGGCCTTAAGCCTAACCCGCACTTGTGCCCAGGCCTTAAGCCTAGCCCGCACTTGTGCCCAGGCCTTAAGCCTAGCCCGCACTTGTGCCCAGGCCTTAAGCCTAGCCCGCACTTGTGCTCCGGCCTTAAGCCTAGCCCGCACTTGTGCCCCGGCCTTAAGCTTAGCCCGCACTTGTGCCCAGGCCTTAAGCCTAGCCCGCACTTGTGCCCAGGCCTTAAGCCTCACCCGCACTTGTGCCCAGGCCTTAAGCCTAGCCCGCACTTGTGCCTCCTGCCTTGATCCTAGCCAGCACTTGTGCCCATGCCTTAAGCCTAGCCGGCACTTGTGGCCCCTGCCTTGATCCTAGCCAGCACTGCACTTGTGCCCAGGCCTTAAGCCTAGCCTGCACTTGTGCCCAGGCCTTAAGCCTAGCCTGCACTTGTGCCCAGGCCTTAAGCCTAGCCCGCAATTGTGCCCAGGCCTTAAGCCTTGCCCGCACTTGTGCCCAGGCCTTAAGCCTAGCCCGCACTTGTGCCTAGGCCTTAAGCCTAGCCCACACTTGTGCCCATGCCTTAAGCCTAGCTGGCACTTGTGGCCTTTGCCTTGATCCTAGCCAGCACTGCACTTGTGCCCAGGCCTTAAGCCTAGCCTGCACTTGTGCCCAGGCCTTAAGCCTAGCCTGCACTTGTGCCCAGGCGTTAAGCCTAGCCCGCACTTGTGCCCCCTGCCTTGATCCTAGCCCGCACTTCGTGCCCCCTGCCTTGATCCTAGCCCGCACTTGTGCCCAGGCCTTAAGCCTAGCCCGCACTTGTGCCCAGGCCTTAAGCCTAGCCCGCACTTGTGCCCCGGCCTTAAGCCTAGCCCGCACTTGTGCCCCGGCCTTAAGCCTAGCCCGCACTTGTGCCCAGGCCTTAAGCCTAGCCCGCACTTGTGCCCAGGCCTTAAGCCTAGCCCGCACTTGTGCCCAGGCCTTAATCCTAGCCCGCACTTGTGCCTAGGCCTTAAGCCTAGCCCACACTTGTGCCCATGCCTTAAGCCTAGCTGGCACTTGTGGCCTTTGCCTTGATCCTAGCCAGCACTGCACTTGTGCCCAGGCCTTAAGCCTAGCCTGCACTTGTGCCCAGGCCTTAAGCCTAGCCTGCACTTGTGCCCAGCGTTAAGCCTAGCCCGCACTTGTGCCCCCTGCCTTGATCCTAGCCCGCACTTGTGCCCCCTGCCTTGATCCTAGCCCGCACTTGTGCCCAGGCCTTAAGCCTAGCCCGCACTTGTGCCCAGGCCTTAAACCTAGCCCGCACTTGTGCCCCTGCCTTAAGCCTAGCCCGCACTTGTGCCCAGGCCTTAAGCCTAGCCTGCACTTGTGCCCAGGCCTTAAGCCTAGCCCGCACTTGTGCCCAGGCCTTAAGCCTAGCCCGCACTTGTGCCCAGGCCTTAAGCCTAGCCCGCACTTGTGCCCAGGCCTTAAGCCTAGCCCGCACTTGTGCCCAGGCCTTAAGCCTAGCCCGCACTTGTGCTCCGGCCTTAAGCCTAGCCCGCACTTGTGCCCCGGCCTTAAGCTTAGCCCGCACTTGTGCCCAGGCCTTAAGCCTAGCCCGCACTTGTGCTCCGGCCTTAAGCCTAGCCCGCACTTGTGCCCCGGCCTTAAGCTTAGCCCGCACTTGTGCCCAGGCCTTAAGCCTAGCCC
This sequence comes from Ranitomeya imitator, assembly GCF_032444005.1. Taxonomy (NCBI): domain Eukaryota; kingdom Metazoa; phylum Chordata; class Amphibia; order Anura; family Dendrobatidae; genus Ranitomeya; species Ranitomeya imitator. The sequence continues at coordinate 79,207 of NW_027194009.1, forward strand.
GCACTTGTGCCCAGGCCTTAAGCCTCACCCGCACTTGTGCCCAGGCCTTAAGCCTAGCCCGCACTTGTGCCTCCTGCCTTGATCCTAGCCAGCACTTGTGCCCATGCCTTAAGCCTAGCCGGCACTTGTGGCCCCTGCCTTGATCCTAGCCAGCACTGCACTTGTGCCCAGGCCTTAAGCCTAGCCTGCACTTGTGCCCAGGCCTGAAGCCTAGCCTGCACTTGTGCCCAGGCCTTAAGCCTAGCCCGCACTTGTGCCCAGGCCTTAAGCCTAGCCCGCACTTGTGCCCAGGCCTTAAGCCTAACCCGCACTTGTGCCCAGGCCTTAAGCCTAGCCCGCACTTGTGCCCAGGCCTTAAGCCTAGCCCGCACTTGTGCTCCGGCCTTAAGCCTAGCCCGCACTTGTGCCCCGGCCTTAAGCTTAGCCCGCACTTGTGCCCAGGCCTTAAGCCTAGCCCGCACTTGTGCCCAGGCCTTAAGCCTCACCCGCACTTGTGCCCAGGCCTTAAGCCTAGCCCGCACTTGTGCCTCCTGCCTTGATCCTAGCCAGCACTTGTGCCCATGCCTTAAGCCTAGCCGGCACTTGTGGCCCCTGCCTTGATCCTAGCCAGCACTGCACTTGTGCCCAGGCCTTAAGCCTAGCCTGCACTTGTGCCCAGGCCTTAAGCCTAGCCTGCACTTGTGCCCAGGCCTTAAGCCTAGCCCGCAATTGTGCCCAGGCCTTAAGCCTTGCCCGCACTTGTGCCCAGGCCTTAAGCCTAGCCCGCACTTGTGCCCAGGCCTTAAGCCTAACCCGCACTTGTGCCCAGGCCTTAAGCCTAGCCCGCACTTGTGCCCAGGCCTTAAGCCTAGCCCGCACTTGTGCCCAGGCCTTAAGCCTGGCTGGCACTTGTGCCCATGCCTTAAGCCTAGCTGGCACTTGTGGCCCCTGCCTTGATCCTAGCCAGCACTGCACTTGTGCCCAGGCCTTAAGCCTAGCCCGCACTTGTGCCCAGGCCTTAAGCCTAGCCCGCACTTGTGCCCCCTGCCTTGATCCTAGCCCGCACTTGTGCCCCTGCCTTAAGCCTAGCCCGCACTTGTGCCCAGGCCTTAAGCCTAGCCCGCACTTGTGCCCAGGCTTTAAGCCTAGCCCGCACTTGTGCCCAGGCCTTAAGCCTAGCCCGCACTTGTGCCCAGGCCTTAAGCCTAGCACGCATTTGTGCCCAGGCCTTAAGCCTAGCCCGCACTTGTGCCCCGGCCTTAAGCCTAGCCCGCACTTGTGCCCCGGCCTTAAGCTTAGCCCGCACTTGTGCCCCGGCCTTAAGCTTAGCCCGCACTTGTGCCCAGGCCTTAAGCCTAGCCCGCACTTGTGCCCCGGCCTTAAGCCTAGCCCGCACTTGTGCCCTGGCCTTAAGCCTAGCCCGCACTTGTGCCCCGGCCTTAAGCCTAGCCCGCACTTGTGCCACGGCCTTAAGCCGAGCCCGCACTTGTGCCCCGGCCTTAAGCCGAGCCCACACTTGTGCCCCGGCCTTAAGCTTAGCCCGCACTTGTGCCCCGGCCTTAAGCCGAGCCCGCACTTGTGCCCCGGCCTTAAGCCTAGCCCGCACTTGTGCCCCGGCCTTAAGCCGAGCCCGCACTTGTGCCCCGGCCTTAAGCCGAGCCCGCACTAGTGCCCTTGCCTTAAGCCAAACCCGCACTTGTGCCCCTGCCTTAAGCCGAGCCCGCACTTGTGCCCCTGCCTTAATCCTAGCCCGCACTTGTGCCCCTGCCTTAAGCCTAGCCCGCACTTGTGCCCCAGCCTTAAGCCTAGCCCGCACTTGTGCCCCTGCCTTAAGCCTAGCCCGCACTTGTGCCCAGGCCTTAAGCCTAGCCCGCACTTGTGCCCAGGCCTTAAGCCTAGCCCGCACTTGTGCCCAGGCCTTAAGCCTAGCCCGCACTTTTGCCCAGGCCTTAAGCCTAGCCCGCACTTGTGCCCAGGCCTTAAGCCTAGCCCGCACTTGTGCCCAGGCCTTAAGCCTAGCCCGCACTTGTGCCAAGGCCTAAAGCCTAGCCCGCACTTGTGCCCAGGCCGTAAGCCTAGCCCGCACTTGTGCCCAGGCCTTAAGCCTAGCCCGCACTTGTGCCCCGGCCTTAAGCCTAGCCCGCACTTGTGCCCCGGCCTTAAGCTTAGCCCGCACTTGTGCCCAGGCCTTAAGCCTAGCCCGCACTTGTGCCCAGGCCTTAAGCCTAGCCCGCACTTGTGCCCAGGCCTTAAGCCTGGCTGGCACTTGTGCCCATGCCTTAAGCCTAGCTGGCACTTGTGGCCCCTGCCTTGATCCTAGCCAGCACTGCACTTGTGCCCAGGCCTTAAGCCTAGCCCGCACTTGTGCCCAGGCCTTAAGCCTAGCCCGCACTTGTGCCCCCTGCCTTGATCCTAGCCCGCACTTGTGCCCCTGCCTTAAGCCTAGCCCGCACTTGTGCCCACGCCTTAAGCCTAGCCCGCACTTGTGCCCAGGCTTTAAGCCTAGCCCGCACTTGTGCCCAGGCCTTAAGCCTAGCCCGCACTTGTGCCCAGGCCTTAAGCCTAGCACGCACTTGTGCCCAGGCCTTAAGCCTAGCCCGCACTTGTGCCCCGGCCTTAAGCCTAGCCCGCACTTGTGCCCCGGCCTTAAGCTTAGCCCGCACTTGTGCCCCGGCCTTAAGCTTAGCCCGCACTTGTGCCCAGGCCTTAAGCCTAGCCCGCACTTGTGCACCGGCCTTAAGCCTAGCCCGCACTTGTGCCCCGGCCTTAAGCCTAGCCCGCACTTGTGCCCCGGCCTTAAGCCTAGCCCGCACTTGTGCCCCGGCCTTAAGCCTAGCCCGCACTTGTGCCCCGGCCTTAAGCCGAGCCCGCACTTGTGCCCCGGCCTTAAGCCGAGCCCACACTTGTGCCCCGGCCTTAAGCCGAGCCCGCACTTGTGCCCCGGCCTTAAGCCGAGCCCGCACTTGTGCCCCGGCCTTAAGCCGAGCCCGCACTTGTGCCCCGGCCTTAAGCCGAGCCAGCACCAGTGCCCCTGCCTTAAGCCGAACCCGCACTTGTGCCCCTGCCTTAAGCCGAGCCCGCACTTGTGCCCCTGCCTTAATCCTAGCCCGCACTTGTGCCCCTGCCTTAAGCCTAGCCCGCACTTGTGCCCCTGCCTTAAGCCTAGCCCGCACTTGTGCCCAGGCCTTGAGCCTAGGACGCACTTGTGCCCAGGCCTTAAGCTTAGCCCGCACTTGTGCCCAGGCCTTAAGCCTAGCCCGCACTTGTGCCCAGGCCTTAAGCCTAGCCCGCACTTGTGCCCAGGCCTTAAGCCTAGCCCGCACTTGTGCCCAGGCCTTAAGCCTAGCCCGCACTTGTGCCCAGGCCTTAAGCCTAGCCCGCACTTGTGCCCAGGCGTTAAGCCTAGCCCGCACTTGTGCCCAGGCCTTAAGCCTAGCCCGCACTTGTGCCCAGGCCTTAAGCCTAGCCCGCACTTGTGCCCAGGCCTTAAGCCTAGCCCGCACTTGTGCCCAGGCCTTAAGCCTAGCCTGCACTTGTGCCCAGGCCTTAAGCCTAGCCCGCACTTGTGCCCAGGCCTTAAGCCTAGCCCGCACTTGTGCCCAGGCCTTAAGCCTAGCCCGCACTTGTGCCTAGGCCTTAAGCCTGGCTGGCACTTGTGCCCATGCCTTAAGCCTAGCCGGCACTTGTGGCCCCTGCCTTGATCCTAGCCAGCACTGCACTTGTGCCCAGGCCTTAAGCCTAGCCTGCACTTGTGCCCAGGCCTGAAGCCTAGCCTGCACTTGTGCCCAGGCCTTAAGCCTAGCCCGCACTTGTGCCCAGGCCTTAAGCCTAGCCCGCACTTGTGCCCAGGCCTTAAGCCTAGCCCGCACTTGTGCCCAGGCCTTAAGCCTAACCCGCACTTGTGCCCAGGCCTTAAGCCTAGCCCGCACTTGTGCCCAGGCCTTAAGCCTAGCCCGCACTTGTGCCCAGGCCTTAAGCCTAGCCCGCACTTGTGCTCCGGCCTTAAGCCTAGCCCGCACTTGTGCCCCGGCCTTAAGCTTAGCCCGCACTTGTGCCCAGGCCTTAAGCCTAGCCCGCACTTGTGCCCAGGCCTTAAGCCTCACCCGCACTTGTGCCCAGGCCTTAAGCCTAGCCCGCACTTGTGCCTCCTGCCTTGATCCTAGCCAGCACTTGTGCCCATGCCTTAAGCCTAGCCGGCACTTGTGGCCCCTGCCTTGATCCTAGCCAGCACTGCACTTGTGCCCAGGCCTTAAGCCTAGCCTGCACTTGTGCCCAGGCCTTAAGCCTAGCCTGCACTTGTGCCCAGGCCTTAAGCCTAGCCCGCAATTGTGCCCAGGCCTTAAGCCTTGCCCGCACTTGTGCCCAGGCCTTAAGCCTAGCCCGCACTTGTGCCTAGGCCTTAAGCCTAGCCCACACTTGTGCCCATGCCTTAAGCCTAGCTGGCACTTGTGGCCTTTGCCTTGATCCTAGCCAGCACTGCACTTGTGCCCAGGCCTTAAGCCTAGCCTGCACTTGTGCCCAGGCCTTAAGCCTAGCCTGCACTTGTGCCCAGGCGTTAAGCCTAGCCCGCACTTGTGCCCCCTGCCTTGATCCTAGCCCGCACTTGTGCCCCCTGCCTTGATCCTAGCCCGCACTTGTGCCCAGGCCTTAAGCCTAGCCCGCACTTGTGCCCAGGCCTTAAACCTAGCCCGCACTTGTGCCCCTGCCTTAAGCCTAGCCCGCACTTGTGCCCAGGCCTTAAGCCTAGCCTGCACTTGTGCCCAGGCCTTAAGCCTAGCCCGCACTTGTGCCCAGGCCTTAAGCCTAGCCCGCACTTGTGCCCAGGCCTTAAGCCTAGCCCGCACTTGTGCCCAGGCCTTAAGCCTAGCCGCACTTGTGCCCAGGCCTTAAGCCTAGCCCGCACTTGTGCCCAGGCCTTAAGCCTAGCCCGCACTTGTGCCCAGGCCTTAAGCCTAGCCCGCACTTGTGCCCAGGCCTTAAGCCTAGCCCGCACTTGTGCCCAGGCCTTAAGCCTAGCCCGCACTTGTGCCCAGGCGTTAAGCCTAGCCCGCACTTGTGCCCAGGCCTTAAGCCTAGCCCGCACTTGTGCCCAGGCCTTAAGCCTAGCCCGCACTTGTGCCCAGGCCTTAAGCCTAGCCCGCACTTGTGCCCAGGCCTTAAGCCTAGCCCGCACTTGTGCCCAGGCCTTAAGCCTAGCCCGCACTTGTGCCCAGGCCTTAAGCCTAGCCCGCACTTGTGCCCAGGCCTTAAGCCTAGCCCGCACTTGTGCCTAGGCCTTAAGCCTGGCTGACACTTGTGCCCATGCCTTAAGCCTAGCCGGCACTTGTGGCCCCTGCCTTGATCCTAGCCAGCACTGCACTTGTGCCCAGGCCTTAAGCCTAGCCTGCACTTGTGCCCAGGCCTGAAGCCTAGCCTGCACTTGTGCCCAGGCCTTAAGCCTAGCCCGCACTTGTGCCCAGGCCTTAAGCCTAGCCCGCACTTGTGCCCAGGCCTTAAGCCTAGCCCGCACTTGTGCCCAGGCCTTAAGCCTAACCCGCACTTGTGCCCAGGCCTTAAGCCTAGCCCGCACTTGTGCCCAGGCCTTAAGCCTAGCCCGCACTTGTGCCCAGGCCTTAAGCCTAGCCCGCACTTGTGCTCCGGCCTTAAGCCTAGCCCGCACTTGTGCCCCGGCCTTAAGCTTAGCCCGCACTTGTGCCCAGGCCTTAAGCCTAGCCCGCACTTGTGCCCAGGCCTTAAGCCTCACCCGCACTTGTGCCCAGGCCTTAAGCCTAGCCCGCACTTGTGCCTCCTGCCTTGATCCTAGCCAGCACTTGTGCCCATGCCTTAAGCCTAGCCGGCACTTGTGGCCCCTGCCTTGATCCTAGCCAGCACTGCACTTGTGCCCAGGCCTTAAGCCTAGCCTGCACTTGTGCCCAGGCCTTAAGCCTAGCCTGCACTTGTGCCCAGGCCTTAAGCCTAGCCCGCAATTGTGCCCAGGCCTTAAGCCTTGCCCGCACTTGTGCCCAGGCCTTAAGCCTAGCCCGCACTTGTGCCTAGGCCTTAAGCCTAGCCCACACTTGTGCCCATGCCTTAAGCCTAGCTGGCACTTGTGGCCTTTGCCTTGATCCTAGCCAGCACTGCACTTGTGCCCAGGCCTTAAGCCTAGCCTGCACTTGTGCCCAGGCCTTAAGCCTAGCCTGCACTTGTGCCCAGGCGTTAAGCCTAGCCCGCACTTGTGCCCCCTGCCTTGATCCTAGCCCGCACTTGTGCCCCCTGCCTTGATCCTAGCCCGCACTTGTGCCCAGGCCTTAAGCCTAGCCCGCACTTGTGCCCAGGCCTTAAGCCTAGCCCGCACTTGTGCCCCGGCCTTAAGCCTAGCCCGCACTTGTGCCCCGGCCTTAAGCCTAGCCCGCACTTGTGCCCAGGCCTTAAGCCTAGCCCGCACTTGTGCCCAGGCCTTAAGCCTAGCCCGCACTTGTGCCCAGGCCTTAATCCTAGCCCGCACTTGTGCCTAGGCCTTAAGCCTAGCCCACACTTGTGCCCATGCCTTAAGCCTAGCTGGCACTTGTGGCCTTTGCCTTGATCCTAGCCAGCACTGCACTTGTGCCCAGGCCTTAAGCCTAGCCTGCACTTGTGCCCAGGCCTTAAGCCTAGCCTGCACTTGTGCCCAGCGTTAAGCCTAGCCCGCACTTGTGCCCCCTGCCTTGATCCTAGCCCGCACTTGTGCCCCCTGCCTTGATCCTAGCCCGCACTTGTGCCCAGGCCTTAAGCCTAGCCCGCACTTGTGCCCAGGCCTTAAACCTAGCCCGCACTTGTGCCCCTGCCTTAAGCCTAGCCCGCACTTGTGCCCAGGCCTTAAGCCTAGCCTGCACTTGTGCCCAGGCCTTAAGCCTAGCCCGCACTTGTGCCCAGGCCTTAAGCCTAGCCCGCACTTGTGCCCAGGCCTTAAGCCTAGCCCGCACTTGTGCCCAGGCCTTAAGCCTAGCCCGCACTTGTGCCCAGGCCTTAAGCCTAGCCCGCACTTGTGCCCAGGCCTTAAGCCTAGCCCGCACTTGTGCCCAGGCCTTAAGCCTAGCCCGCACTTGTGCCCAGGCCTTAAGCCTAGCCCGCACTTGTGCCCAGGCCTTAAGCCTAGCCCGCACTTGTGCCCAGGCGTTAAGCCTAGCCCGCACTTGTGCCCAGGCCTTAAGCCTAGCCCGCACTTGTGCCCAGGCCTTAAGCCTAGCCCGCACTTGTGCCCAGGCCTTAAGCCTAGCCCGCACTTGTGCCCAGGCCTTAAGCCTAGCCCGCACTTGTGCCCAGGCCTTAAGCCTAGCCCGCACTTGTGCCCAGGCCTTAAGCCTAGCCCGCACTTGTGCCCAGGCCTTAAGCCTAGCCCGCACTTGTGCCTAGGCCTTAAGCCTGGCTGGCACTTGTGCCCATGCCTTAAGCCTAGCCGGCACTTGTGGCCCCTGCCTTGATCCTAGCCAGCACTGCACTTGTGCCCAGGCCTTAAGCCTAGCCTGCACTTGTGCCCAGGCCTGAAGCCTAGCCTGCACTTGTGCCCAGGCCTTAAGCCTAGCCCGCACTTGTGCCCAGGCCTTAAGCCTAGCCCGCACTTGTGCCCAGGCCTTAAGCCTAACCCGCACTTGTGCCCAGGCCTTAAGCCTAGCCCGCACTTGTGCCCAGGCCTTAAGCCTAGCCCGCACTTGTGCTCCGGCCTTAAGCCTAGCCCGCACTTGTGCCCCGGCCTTAAGCTTAGCCCGCACTTGTGCCCAGGCCTTAAGCCTAGCCCGCACTTGTGCCCAGGCCTTAAGCCTCACCCGCACTTGTGCCCAGGCCTTAAGCCTAGCCCGCACTTGTGCCTCCTGCCTTGATCCTAGCCAGCACTTGTGCCCATGCCTTAAGCCTAGCCGGCACTTGTGGCCCCTGCCTTGATCCTAGCCAGCACTGCACTTGTGCCCAGGCCTTAAGCCTAGCCTGCACTTGTGCCCAGGCCTTAAGCCTAGCCTGCACTTGTGCCCAGGCCTTAAGCCTAGCCCGCAATTTGGCCCAGGCCTTAAGCCTTGCCCGCACTTGTGCCCAGGCCTTAAGCCTAGCCCGCACTTGTGCCCAGGCCTTAAGCCTAACCCGCACTTGTGCCCAGGCCTTAAGCCTAGCCCGCACTTGTGCCCAGGCCTTAAGCCTAGCCCGCACTTGTGCCCAGGCCTTAAGCCTGGCTGGCACTTGTGCCCATGCCTTAAGCCTAGCTGGCACTTGTGGCCCCTGCCTTGATCCTAGCCAGCACTGCACTTGTGCCCAGGCCTTAAGCCTAGCCCGCACTTGTGCCCAGGCCTTAAGCCTAGCCCGCACTTGTGCCCCCTGCCTTGATCCTAGCCCGCACTTGTGCCCCTGCCTTAAGCCTAGCCCGCACTTGTGCCCAGGCCTTAAGCCTAGCCCGCACTTGTGCCCAGGCTTTAAGCCTAGCCCGCACTTGTGCCCAGGCCTTAAGCCTAGCCCGCACTTGTGCCCAGGCCTTAAGCCTAGCACGCATTTGTGCCCAGGCCTTAAGCCTAGCCCGCACTTGTGCCCCGGCCTTAAGCCTAGCCCGCACTTGTGCCCCGGCCTTAAGCTTAGCCCGCACTTGTGCCCCGGCCTTAAGCTTAGCCCGAACTTGTGCCCAGGCCTTAAGCCTAGCCCGCACTTGTGCCCCGGCCTTAAGCCTAGCCCGCACTTGTGCCCTGGCCTTAAGCCTAGCCCGCACTTGTGCCCCGGCCTTAAGCCTAGCCCGCACTTGTGCCACGGCCTTAAGCCGAGCCCGCACTTGTGCCCCGGCCTTAAGCCGAGCCCACACTTGTGCCCCGGCCTTAAGCTTAGCCCGCACTTGTGCCCCGGCCTTAAGCCGAGCCCGCACTTGTGCCCCGGCCTTAAGCCTAGCCCGCACTTGTGCCCCGGCCTTAAGCCGAGCCCGCACTTGTGCCCCGGCCTTAAGCCGAGCCCGCACTAGTGCCCTTGCCTTAAGCCAAACCCGCACTTGTGCCCCTGCCTTAAGCCGAGCCCGCACTTGTGCCCCTGCCTTAATCCTAGCCCGCACTTGTGCCCCTGCCTTAAGCCTAGCCCGCACTTGTGCCCCAGCCTTAAGCCTAGCCCGCACTTGTGCCCCTGCCTTAAGCCTAGCCCGCACTTGTGCCCAGGCCTTAAGCCTAGCCCGCACTTGTGCCCAGGCCTTAAGCCTAGCCCGCACTTTTGCCCAGGCCTTAAGCCTAGCCCGCACTTGTGCCCAGGCCTTAAGCCTAGCCCGCACTTGTGCCCAGGCCTTAAGCCTAGCCCGCACTTGTGCCAAGGCCTAAAGCCTAGCCCGCACTTGTGCCCAGGCCGTAAGCCTAGCCCGCACTTGTGCCCAGGCCTTAAGCCTAGCCCGCACTTGTGCCCCGGCCTTAAGCCTAGCCCGCACTTGTGCCCCGGCCTTAAGCTTAGCCCGCACTTGTGCCCAGGCCTTAAGCCTAGCCCGCACTTGTGCCCAGGCCTTAAGCCTAGCCCGCACTTGTGCCCAGGCCTTAAGCCTGGCTGGCACTTGTGCCCATGCCTTAAGCCTAGCTGGCACTTGTGGCCCCTGCCTTGATCCTAGCCAGCACTGCACTTGTGCCCAGGCCTTAAGCCTAGCCCGCACTTGTGCCCAGGCCTTAAGCCTAGCCCGCACTTGTGCCCCCTGCCTTGATCCTAGCCCGCACTTGTGCCCCTGCCTTAAGCCTAGCCCGCACTTGTGCCCAGGCCTTAAGCCTAGCCCGCACTTGTGCCCAGGCTTTAAGCCTAGCCCGCACTTGTGCCCAGGCCTTAAGCCTAGCCCGCACTTGTGCCCAGGCCTTAAGCCTAGCACGCACTTGTGCCCAGGCCTTAAGCCTAGCCCGCACTTGTGCCCCGGCCTTAAGCCTAGCCCGCACTTGTGCCCCGGCCTTAAGCTTAGCCCGCACTTGTGCCCCGGCCTTAAGCTTAGCCCGCACTTGTGCCCAGGCCTTAAGCCTAGCCCGCACTTGTGCACCGGCCTTAAGCCTAGCCCGCACTTGTGCCCCGGCCTTAAGCCTAGCCCGCACTTGTGCCCCGGCCTTAAGCCTAGCCCGCACTTGTGCCCCGGCCTTAAGCCTAGCCCGCACTTGTGCCCCGGCCTTAAGCCGAGCCCGCACTTGTGCCCCGGCCTTAAGCCGAGCCCACACTTGTGCCCCGGCCTTAAGCCGAGCCCGCACTTGTGCCCCGGCCTTAAGCCGAGCCCGCACTTGTGCCCCGGCCTTAAGCCGAGCCCGCACTTGTGCCCCGGCCTTAAGCCGAGCCAGCACCAGTGCCCCTGCCTTAAGCCGAACCCGCACTTGTGCCCCTGCCTTAAGCCGAGCCCGCACTTGTGCCCCTGCCTTAATCCTAGCCCGCACTTGTGCCCCTGCCTTAAGCCTAGCCCGCACTTGTGCCCCTGCCTTAAGCCTAGCCCGCACTTGTGCCCAGGCCTTGAGCCTAGCACGCACTTGTGCCCAGGCCTTAAGCTTAGCCCGCACTTGTGCCCAGGCCTTAAGCCTAGCCCGCACTTGTGCCCAGGCCTTAAGCCTAGCCCGCACTTGTGCCCAGGCCTTAAGCCTAGCCCGCACTTGTGCCCAGGCCTTAAGCCTAGCCCGCACTTGTGCCCAGGCCTTAAGCCTAGCCCGCACTTGTGCCCAGGCGTTAAGCCTAGCCCGCACTTGTGCCCAGGCCTTAAGCCTAGCCCGCACTTGTGCCCAGGCCTTAAGCCTAGCCCGCACTTGTGCCCAGGCCTTAAGCCTAGCCCGCACTTGTGCCCAGGCCTTAAGCCTAGCCTGCACTTGTGCCCAGGCCTTAAGCCTAGCCCGCACTTGTGCCCAGGCCTTAAGCCTAGCCCGCACTTGTGCCCAGGCCTTAAGCCTAGCCCGCACTTGTGCCTAGGCCTTAAGCCTGGCTGGCACTTGTGCCCATGCCTTAAGCCTAGCCGGCACTTGTGGCCCCTGCCTTGATCCTAGCCAGCACTGCACTTGTGCCCAGGCCTTAAGCCTAGCCTGCACTTGTGCCCAGGCCTGAAGCCTAGCCTGCACTTGTGCCCAGGCCTTAAGCCTAGCCCGCACTTGTGCCCAGGCCTTAAGCCTAGCCCGCACTTGTGCCCAGGCCTTAAGCCTAGCCCGCACTTGTGCCCAGGCCTTAAGCCTAACCCGCACTTGTGCCCAGGCCTTAAGCCTAGCCCGCACTTGTGCCCAGGCCTTAAGCCTAGCCCGCACTTGTGCCCAGGCCTTAAGCCTAGCCCGCACTTGTGCTCCGGCCTTAAGCCTAGCCCGCACTTGTGCCCCGGCCTTAAGCTTAGCCCGCACTTGTGCCCAGGCCTTAAGCCTAGCCCGCACTTGTGCCCAGGCCTTAAGCCTCACCCGCACTTGTGCCCAGGCCTTAAGCCTAGCCCGCACTTGTGCCTCCTGCCTTGATCCTAGCCAGCACTTGTGCCCATGCCTTAAGCCTAGCCGGCACTTGTGGCCCCTGCCTTGATCCTAGCCAGCACTGCACTTGTGCCCAGGCCTTAAGCCTAGCCTGCACTTGTGCCCAGGCCTTAAGCCTAGCCTGCACTTGTGCCCAGGCCTTAAGCCTAGCCCGCAATTGTGCCCAGGCCTTAAGCCTTGCCCGCACTTGTGCCCAGGCCTTAAGCCTAGCCCGCACTTGTGCCTAGGCCTTAAGCCTAGCCCACACTTGTGCCCATGCCTTAAGCCTAGCTGGCACTTGTGGCCTTTGCCTTGATCCTAGCCAGCACTGCACTTGTGCCCAGGCCTTAAGCCTAGCCTGCACTTGTGCCCAGGCCTTAAGCCTAGCCTGCACTTGTGCCCAGGCGTTAAGCCTAGCCCGCACTTGTGCCCCCTGCCTTGATCCTAGCCCGCACTTGTGCCCCCTGCCTTGATCCTAGCCCGCACTTGTGCCCAGGCCTTAAGCCTAGCCCGCACTTGTGCCCAGGCCTTAAACCTAGCCCGCACTTGTGCCCCTGCCTTAAGCCTAGCCCGCACTTGTGCCCAGGCCTTAAGCCTAGCCTGCACTTGTGCCCAGGCCTTAAGCCTAGCCCGCACTTGTGCCCAGGCCTTAAGCCTAGCCCGCACTTGTGCCCAGGCCTTAAGCCTAGCCCGCACTTGTGCCCAGGCCTTAAGCCTAGCCGCACTTGTGCCCAGGCCTTAAGCCTAGCCCGCACTTGTGCCCAGGCCTTAAGCCTAGCCCGCACTTGTGCCCAGGCCTTAAGCCTAGCCCGCACTTGTGCCCAGGCCTTAAGCCTAGCCCGCACTTGTGCCCAGGCCTTAAGCCTAGCCCGCACTTGTGCCCAGGCGTTAAGCCTAGCCCGCACTTGTGCCCAGGCCTTAAGCCTAGCCCGCACTTGTGCCCAGGCCTTAAGCCTAGCCCGCACTTGTGCCCAGGCCTTAAGCCTAGCCCGCACTTGTGCCCAGGCCTTAAGCCTAGCCCGCACTTGTGCCCAGGCCTTAAGCCTAGCCCGCACTTGTGCCCAGGCCTTAAGCCTAGCCCGCACTTGTGCCCAGGCCTTAAGCCTAGCCCGCACTTGTGCCTAGGCCTTAAGCCTGGCTGACACTTGTGCCCATGCCTTAAGCCTAGCCGGCACTTGTGGCCCCTGCCTTGATCCTAGCCAGCACTGCACTTGTGCCCAGGCCTTAAGCCTAGCCTGCACTTGTGCCCAGGCCTGAAGCCTAGCCTGCACTTGTGCCCAGGCCTTAAGCCTAGCCCGCACTTGTGCCCAGGCCTTAAGCCTAGCCCGCACTTGTGCCCAGGCCTTAAGCCTAGCCCGCACTTGTGCCCAGGCCTTAAGCCTAACCCGCACTTGTGCCCAGGCCTTAAGCCTAGCCCGCACTTGTGCCCAGGCCTTAAGCCTAGCCCGCACTTGTGCCCAGGCCTTAAGCCTAGCCCGCACTTGTGCTCCGGCCTTAAGCCTAGCCCGCACTTGTGCCCCGGCCTTAAGCTTAGCCCGCACTTGTGCCCAGGCCTTAAGCCTAGCCCGCACTTGTGCCCAGGCCTTAAGCCTCACCCGCACTTGTGCCCAGGCCTTAAGCCTAGCCCGCACTTGTGCCTCCTGCCTTGATCCTAGCCAGCACTTGTGCCCATGCCTTAAGCCTAGCCGGCACTTGTGGCCCCTGCCTTGATCCTAGCCAGCACTGCACTTGTGCCCAGGCCTTAAGCCTAGCCTGCACTTGTGCCCAGGCCTTAAGCCTAGCCTGCACTTGTGCCCAGGCCTTAAGCCTAGCCCGCAATTGTGCCCAGGCCTTAAGCCTTGCCCGCACTTGTGCCCAGGCCTTAAGCCTAGCCCGCACTTGTGCCTAGGCCTTAAGCCTAGCCCACACTTGTGCCCATGCCTTAAGCCTAGCTGGCACTTGTGGCCTTTGCCTTGATCCTAGCCAGCACTGCACTTGTGCCCAGGCCTTAAGCCTAGCCTGCACTTGTGCCCAGGCCTTAAGCCTAGCCTGCACTTGTGCCCAGGCGTTAAGCCTAGCCCGCACTTGTGCCCCCTGCCTTGATCCTAGCCCGCACTTGTGCCCCCTGCCTTGATCCTAGCCCGCACTTGTGCCCAGGCCTTAAGCCTAGCCCGCACTTGTGCCCAGGCCTTAAGCCTAGCCCGCACTTGTGCCCCGGCCTTAAGCCTAGCCCGCACTTGTGCCCCGGCCTTAAGCCTAGCCCGCACTTGTGCCCAGGCCTTAAGCCTAGCCCGCACTTGTGCCCAGGCCTTAAGCCTAGCCCGCACTTGTGCCCAGGCCTTAATCCTAGCCCGCACTTGTGCCTAGGCCTTAAGCCTAGCCCACACTTGTGCCCATGCCTTAAGCCTAGCTGGCACTTGTGGCCTTTGCCTTGATCCTAGCCAGCACTGCACTTGTGCCCAGGCCTTAAGCCTAGCCTGCACTTGTGCCCAGGCCTTAAGCCTAGCCTGCACTTGTGCCCAGCGTTAAGCCTAGCCCGCACTTGTGCCCCCTGCCTTGATCCTAGCCCGCACTTGTGCCCCCTGCCTTGATCCTAGCCCGCACTTGTGCCCAGGCCTTAAGCCTAGCCCGCACTTGTGCCCAGGCCTTAAACCTAGCCCGCACTTGTGCCCCTGCCTTAAGCCTAGCCCGCACTTGTGCCCAGGCCTTAAGCCTAGCCTGCACTTGTGCCCAGGCCTTAAGCCTAGCCCGCACTTGTGCCCAGGCCTTAAGCCTAGCCCGCACTTGTGCCCAGGCCTTAAGCCTAGCCCGCACTTGTGCCCAGGCCTTAAGCCTAGCCCGCACTTGTGCCCAGGCCTTAAGCCTAGCCCGCACTTGTGCCCAGGCCTTAAGCCTAGCCCGCACTTGTGCCCAGGCCTTAAGCCTAGCCCGCACTTGTGCCCAGGCCTTAAGCCTAGCCCGCACTTGTGCCCAGGCCTTAAGCCTAGCCCGCACTTGTGCCCAGGCGTTAAGCCTAGCCCGCACTTGTGCCCAGGCCTTAAGCCTAGCCCGCACTTGTGCCCAGGCCTTAAGCCTAGCCCGCACTTGTGCCCAGGCCTTAAGCCTAGCCCGCACTTGTGCCCAGGCCTTAAGCCTAGCCCGCACTTGTGCCCAGGCCTTAAGCCTAGCCCGCACTTGTGCCCAGGCCTTAAGCCTAGCCCGCACTTGTGCCCAGGCCTTAAGCCTAGCCCGCACTTGTGCCTAGGCCTTAAGCCTGGCTGGCACTTGTGCCCATGCCTTAAGCCTAGCCGGCACTTGTGGCCCCTGCCTTGATCCTAGCCAGCACTGCACTTGTGCCCAGGCCTTAAGCCTAGCCTGCACTTGTGCCCAGGCCTGAAGCCTAGCCTGCACTTGTGCCCAGGCCTTAAGCCTAGCCCGCACTTGTGCCCAGGCCTTAAGCCTAGCCCGCACTTGTGCCCAGGCCTTAAGCCTAGCCCGCACTTGTGCCTAGGCCTTAAGCCTGGCTGGCACTTGTGCCCATGCCTTAAGCCTAGCCGGCACTTGTGGCCCCTGCCTTGATCCTAGCCAGCACTGCACTTGTGCCCAGGCCTTAAGCCTAGCCTGCACTTGTGCCCAGGCCTGAAGCCTAGCCTGCACTTGTGCCCAGGCCTTAAGCCTAGCCCGCACTTGTGCCCAGGCATTAAGCCTAGCCCGCACTTGTGCCCAGGCCTTAAGCCTAGCCCGCACTTTTGCCCAGGCCTTAAGCCTAGCCCGCACTTGTGCCCAGGCCTTAAGCCTAGCCCGCACTTGTGCCCAGGCCTTAAGCCTAGCCCGCACTTGTGCCAAGGCCTAAAGCCTAGCCCGCACTTGTGCCCAGGCCGTAAGCCTAGCCCGCACTTGTGCCCAGGCCTTAAGCCTAGCCCGCACTTGTGCCCCGGCCTTAAGCCTAGCCCGCACTTGTGCCCCGGCCTTAAGCTTAGCCCGCACTTGTGCCCAGGCCTTAAGCCTAGCCCGCACTTGTGCCCAGGCCTTAAGCCTAGCCCGCACTTGTGCCCAGGCCTTAAGCCTGGCTGGCACTTGTGCCCATGCCTTAAGCCTAGCTGGCACTTGTGGCCCCTGCCTTGATCCTAGCCAGCACTGCACTTGTGCCCAGGCCTTAAGCCTAGCCCGCACTTGTGCCCAGGCCTTAAGCCTAGCCCGCACTTGTGCCCCCTGCCTTGATCCTAGCCCGCACTTGTGCCCCTGCCTTAAGCCTAGCCCGCACTTGTGCCCAGGCCTTAAGCCTAGCCCGCACTTGTGCCCAGGCTTTAAGCCTAGCCCGCACTTGTGCCCAGGCCTTAAGCCTAGCCCGCACTTGTGCCCAGGCCTTAAGCCTAGCACGCACTTGTGCCCAGGCCTTAAGCCTAGCCCGCACTTGTGCCCCGGCCTTAAGCCTAGCCCGCACTTGTGCCCCGGCCTTAAGCTTAGCCCGCACTTGTGCCCCGGCCTTAAGCTTAGCCCGCACTTGTGCCCAGGCCTTAAGCCTAGCCAACACTTGTGCACCGGCCTTAAGCCTAGCCCGCACTTGTGCCCCGGCCTTAAGCCTAGCCCGCACTTGTGCCCCGGCCTTAAGCCTAGCCCGCACTTGTGCCCCGGCCTTAAGCCTAGCCCGCACTTGTGCCCCGGCCTTAAGCCGAGCCCGCACTTGTGCCCCGGCCTTAAGCCGAGCCCACACTTGTGCCCCGGCCTTAAGCCGAGCCCGCACTTGTGCCCCGGCCTTAAGCCGAGCCCGCACTTGTGCCCCGGCCTTAAGCCGAGCCCGCACTTGTGCCCCGGCCTTAAGCCGAGCCAGCACCAGTGCCCCTGCCTTAAGCCGAACCCGCACTTGTGCCCCTGCCTTAAGCCGAGCCCGCACTTGTGCCCCTGCCTTAATCCTAGCCCGCACTTGTGCCCCTGCCTTAAGCCTAGCCCGCACTTGTGCCCCTGCCTTAAGCCTAGCCCGCACTTGTGCCCAGGCCTTGAGCCTAGCACGCACTTGTGCCCAGGCCTTAAGCTTAGCCCGCACTTGTGCCCAGGCCTTAAGCCTAGCCCGCACTTGTGCCCAGGCCTTAAGCCTAGCCCGCACTTGTGCCCAGGCCTTAAGCCTAGCCCGCACTTGTGCCCAGGCCTTAAGCCTAGCCCGCACTTGTGCCCAGGCCTTAAGCCTAGCCCGCACTTGTGCCCAGGCGTTAAGCCTAGCCCGCACTTGTGCCCAGGCCTTAAGCCTAGCCCGCACTTGTGCCCAGGCCTTAAGCCTAGCCCGCACTTGTGCCCAGGCCTTAAGCCTAGCCCGCACTTGTGCCCAGGCCTTAAGCCTAGCCTGCACTTGTGCCCAGGCCTTAAGCCTAGCCCGCACTTGTGCCCAGGCCTTAAGCCTAGCCCGCACTTGTGCCCAGGCCTTAAGCCTAGCCCGCACTTGTGCCTAGGCCTTAAGCCTGGCTGGCACTTGTGCCCATGCCTTAAGCCTAGCCGGCACTTGTGGCCCCTGCCTTGATCCTAGCCAGCACTGCACTTGTGCCCAGGCCTTAAGCCTAGCCTGCACTTGTGCCCAGGCCTGAAGCCTAGCCTGCACTTGTGCCCAGGCCTTAAGCCTAGCCCGCACTTGTGCCCAGGCCTTAAGCCTAGCCCGCACTTGTGCCCAGGCCTTAAGCCTAGCCCGCACTTGTGCCCAGGCCTTAAGCCTAACCCGCACTTGTGCCCAGGCCTTAAGCCTAGCCCGCACTTGTGCCCAGGCCTTAAGCCTAGCCCGCACTTGTGCCCAGGCCTTAAGCCTAGCCCGCACTTGTGCTCCGGCCTTAAGCCTAGCCCGCACTTGTGCCCCGGCCTTAAGCTTAGCCCGCACTTGTGCCCAGGCCTTAAGCCTAGCCCGCACTTGTGCCCAGGCCTTAAGCCTCACCCGCACTTGTGCCCAGGCCTTAAGCCTAGCCCGCACTTGTGCCTCCTGCCTTGATCCTAGCCAGCACTTGTGCCCATGCCTTAAGCCTAGCCGGCACTTGTGGCCCCTGCCTTGATCCTAGCCAGCACTGCACTTGTGCCCAGGCCTTAAGCCTAGCCTGCACTTGTGCCCAGGCCTTAAGCCTAGCCTGCACTTGTGCCCAGGCCTTAAGCCTAGCCCGCAATTGTGCCCAGGCCTTAAGCCTTGCCCGCACTTGTGCCCAGGCCTTAAGCCTAGCCCGCACTTGTGCCTAGGCCTTAAGCCTAGCCCACACTTGTGCCCATGCCTTAAGCCTAGCTGGCACTTGTGGCCTTTGCCTTGATCCTAGCCAGCACTGCACTTGTGCCCAGGCCTTAAGCCTAGCCTGCACTTGTGCCCAGGCCTTAAGCCTAGCCTGCACTTGTGCCCAGGCGTTAAGCCTAGCCCGCACTTGTGCCCCCTGCCTTGATCCTAGCCCGCACTTGTGCCCCCTGCCTTGATCCTAGCCCGCACTTGTGCCCAGGCCTTAAGCCTAGCCCGCACTTGTGCCCAGGCCTTAAACCTAGCCCGCACTTGTGCCCCTGCCTTAAGCCTAGCCCGCACTTGTGCCCAGGCCTTAAGCCTAGCCTGCACTTGTGCCCAGGCCTTAAGCCTAGCCCGCACTTGTGCCCAGGCCTTAAGCCTAGCCCGCACTTGTGCCCAGGCCTTAAGCCTAGCCCGCACTTGTGCCCAGGCCTTAAGCCTAGCCGCACTTGTGCCCAGGCCTTAAGCCTAGCCCGCACTTGTGCCCAGGCCTTAAGCCTAGCCCGCACTTGTGCCCAGGCCTTAAGCCTAGCCCGCACTTGTGCCCAGGCCTTAAGCCTAGCCCGCACTTGTGCCCAGGCCTTAAGCCTAGCCCGCACTTGTGCCCAGGCGTTAAGCCTAGCCCGCACTTGTGCCCAGGCCTTAAGCCTAGCCCGCACTTGTGCCCAGGCCTTAAGCCTAGCCCGCACTTGTGCCCAGGCCTTAAGCCTAGCCCGCACTTGTGCCCAGGCCTTAAGCCTAGCCCGCACTTGTGCCCAGGCCTTAAGCCTAGCCCGCACTTGTGCCCAGGCCTTAAGCCTAGCCCGCACTTGTGCCCAGGCCTTAAGCCTAGCCCGCACTTGTGCCTAGGCCTTAAGCCTGGCTGACACTTGTGCCCATGCCTTAAGCCTAGCCGGCACTTGTGGCCCCTGCCTTGATCCTAGCCAGCACTGCACTTGTGCCCAGGCCTTAAGCCTAGCCTGCACTTGTGCCCAGGCCTGAAGCCTAGCCTGCACTTGTGCCCAGGCCTTAAGCCTAGCCCGCACTTGTGCCCAGGCCTTAAGCCTAGCCCGCACTTGTGCCCAGGCCTTAAGCCTAGCCCGCACTTGTGCCCAGGCCTTAAGCCTAACCCGCACTTGTGCCCAGGCCTTAAGCCTAGCCCGCACTTGTGCCCAGGCCTTAAGCCTAGCCCGCACTTGTGCCCAGGCCTTAAGCCTAGCCCGCACTTGTGCTCCGGCCTTAAGCCTAGCCCGCACTTGTGCCCCGGCCTTAAGCTTAGCCCGCACTTGTGCCCAGGCCTTAAGCCTAGCCCGCACTTGTGCCCAGGCCTTAAGCCTCACCCGCACTTGTGCCCAGGCCTTAAGCCTAGCCCGCACTTGTGCCTCCTGCCTTGATCCTAGCCAGCACTTGTGCCCATGCCTTAAGCCTAGCCGGCACTTGTGGCCCCTGCCTTGATCCTAGCCAGCACTGCACTTGTGCCCAGGCCTTAAGCCTAGCCTGCACTTGTGCCCAGGCCTTAAGCCTAGCCTGCACTTGTGCCCAGGCCTTAAGCCTAGCCCGCAATTGTGCCCAGGCCTTAAGCCTTGCCCGCACTTGTGCCCAGGCCTTAAGCCTAGCCCGCACTTGTGCCTAGGCCTTAAGCCTAGCCCACACTTGTGCCCATGCCTTAAGCCTAGCTGGCACTTGTGGCCTTTGCCTTGATCCTAGCCAGCACTGCACTTGTGCCCAGGCCTTAAGCCTAGCCTGCACTTGTGCCCAGGCCTTAAGCCTAGCCTGCACTTGTGCCCAGGCGTTAAGCCTAGCCCGCACTTGTGCCCCCTGCCTTGATCCTAGCCCGCACTTGTGCCCCCTGCCTTGATCCTAGCCCGCACTTGTGCCCAGGCCTTAAGCCTAGCCCGCACTTGTGCCCAGGCCTTAAGCCTAGCCCGCACTTGTGCCCCGGCCTTAAGCCTAGCCCGCACTTGTGCCCCGGCCTTAAGCCTAGCCCGCACTTGTGCCCAGGCCTTAAGCCTAGCCCGCACTTGTGCCCAGGCCTTAAGCCTAGCCCGCACTTGTGCCCAGGCCTTAATCCTAGCCCGCACTTGTGCCTAGGCCTTAAGCCTAGCCCACACTTGTGCCCATGCCTTAAGCCTAGCTGGCACTTGTGGCCTTTGCCTTGATCCTAGCCAGCACTGCACTTGTGCCCAGGCCTTAAGCCTAGCCTGCACTTGTGCCCAGGCCTTAAGCCTAGCCTGCACTTGTGCCCAGCGTTAAGCCTAGCCCGCACTTGTGCCCCCTGCCTTGATCCTAGCCCGCACTTGTGCCCCCTGCCTTGATCCTAGCCCGCACTTGTGCCCAGGCCTTAAGCCTAGCCCGCACTTGTGCCCAGGCCTTAAACCTAGCCCGCACTTGTGCCCCTGCCTTAAGCCTAGCCCGCACTTGTGCCCAGGCCTTAAGCCTAGCCTGCACTTGTGCCCAGGCCTTAAGCCTAGCCCGCACTTGTGCCCAGGCCTTAAGCCTAGCCCGCACTTGTGCCCAGGCCTTAAGCCTAGCCCGCACTTGTGCCCAGGCCTTAAGCCTAGCCCGCACTTGTGCCCAGGCCTTAAGCCTAGCCCGCACTTGTGCCCAGGCCTTAAGCCTAGCCCGCACTTGTGCCCAGGCCTTAAGCCTAGCCCGCACTTGTGCCCAGGCCTTAAGCCTAGCCCGCACTTGTGCCCAGGCCTTAAGCCTAGCCCGCACTTGTGCCCAGGCGTTAAGCCTAGCCCGCACTTGTGCCCAGGCCTTAAGCCTAGCCCGCACTTGTGCCCAGGCCTTAAGCCTAGCCCGCACTTGTGCCCAGGCCTTAAGCCTAGCCCGCACTTGTGCCCAGGCCTTAAGCCTAGCCCGCACTTGTGCCCAGGCCTTAAGCCTAGCCCGCACTTGTGCCCAGGCCTTAAGCCTAGCCCGCACTTGTGCCCAGGCCTTAAGCCTAGCCCGCACTTGTGCCTAGGCCTTAAGCCTGGCTGGCACTTGTGCCCATGCCATAAGCCTAGCCGGCACTTGTGGCCCCTGCCTTGATCCTAGCCAGCACTGCACTTGTGCCCAGGCCTTAAGCCTAGCCTGCACTTGTGCCCAGGCCTGAAGCCTAGCCTGCACTTGTGCCCAGGCCTTAAGCCTAGCCCGCACTTGTGCCCAGGCCTTAAGCCTAGCCCGCACTTGTGCCCAGGCCTTAAGCCTAACCCGCACTTGTGCCCAGGCCTTAAGCCTAGCCCGCACTTGTGCCCAGGCCTTAAGCCTAGCCCGCACTTGTGCTCCGGCCTTAAGCCTAGCCCGCACTTGTGCCCCGGCCTTAAGCTTAGCCCGCACTTGTGCCCAGGCCTTAAGCCTAGCCCGCACTTGTGCCCAGGCCTTAAGCCTCACCCGCACTTGTGCCCAGGCCTTAAGCCTAGCCCGCACTTGTGCCTCCTGCCTTGATCCTAGCCAGCACTTGTGCCCATGCCTTAAGCCTAGCCGGCACTTGTGGCCCCTGCCTTGATCCTAGCCAGCACTGCACTTGTGCCCAGGCCTTAAGCCTAGCCTGCACTTGTGCCCAGGCCTTAAGCCTAGCCTGCACTTGTGCCCAGGCCTCAAGCCTAGCCCGCAATTTGGCCCAGGCCTTAAGCCTTGCCCGCACTTGTGCCCAGGCCTTAAGCCTAGCCCGCACTTGTGCCCAGGCCTTAAGCCTAACCCGCACTTGTGCCCAGGCCTTAAGCCTAGCCCGCACTTGTGCCCAGGCCTTAAGCCTAGCCCGCACTTGTGCCCAGGCCTTAAGCCTGGCTGGCACTTGTGCCCATGCCTTAAGCCTAGCTGGCACTTGTGGCCCCTGCCTTGATCCTAGCCAGCACTGCACTTGTGCCCAGGCCTTAAGCCTAGCCCGCACTTGTGCCCAGGCCTTAAGCCTAGCCCGCACTTGTGCCCCCTGCCTTGATCCTAGCCCGCACTTGTGCCCCTGCCTTAAGCCTAGCCCGCACTTGTGCCCAGGCCTTAAGCCTAGCCCGCACTTGTGCCCAGGCTTTAAGCCTAGCCCGCACTTGTGCCCAGGCCTTAAGCCTAGCCCGCACTTGTGCCCAGGCCTTAAGCCTAGCACGCATTTGTGCCCAGGCCTTAAGCCTAGCCCGCACTTGTGCCCCGGCCTTAAGCCTAGCCCGCACTTGTGCCCCGGCCTTAAGCTTAGCCCGCACTTGTGCCCCGGCCTTAAGCTTAGCCCGCACTTGTGCCCAGGCCTTAAGCCTAGCCCGCACTTGTGCCCCGGCCTTAAGCCTAGCCCGCACTTGTGCCCTGGCCTTAAGCCTAGCCCGCACTTGTGCCCCGGCCTTAAGCCTAGCCCGCACTTGTGCCACGGCCTTAAGCCGAGCCCGCACTTGTGCCCCGGCCTTAAGCCGAGCCCACACTTGTGCCCCGGCCTTAAGCTTAGCCCGCACTTGTGCCCCGGCCTTAAGCCGAGCCCGCACTTGTGCCCCGGCCTTAAGCCTAGCCCGCACTTGTGCCCCGGCCTTAAGCCGAGCCCGCACTTGTGCCCCGGCCTTAAGCCGAGCCCGCACTAGTGCCCTTGCCTTAAGCCAAACCCGCACTTGTGCCCCTGCCTTAAGCCGAGCCCGCACTTGTGCCCCTGCCTTAATCCTAGCCCGCACTTGTGCCCCTGCCTTAAGCCTAGCCCGCACTTGTGCCCCAGCCTTAAGCCTAGCCCGCACTTGTGCCCCTGCCTTAAGCCTAGCCCGCACTTGTGCCCAGGCCTTAAGCCTAGCCCGCACTTGTGCCCAGGCCTTAAGCCTAGCCCGCACTTTTGCCCAGGCCTTAAGCCTAGCCCGCACTTGTGCCCAGGCCTTAAGCCTAGCCCGCACTTGTGCCCAGGCCTTAAGCCTAGCCCGCACTTGTGCCAAGGCCTAAAGCCTAGCCCGCACTTGTGCCCAGGCCGTAAGCCTAGCCCGCACTTGTGCCCAGGCCTTAAGCCTAGCCCGCACTTGTGCCCCGGCCTTAAGCCTAGCCCGCACTTGTGCCCCGGCCTTAAGCTTAGCCCGCACTTGTGCCCAGGCCTTAAGCCTAGCCCGCACTTGTGCCCAGGCCTTAAGCCTAGCCCGCACTTGTGCCCAGGCCTTAAGCCTGGCTGGCACTTGTGCCCATGCCTTAAGCCTAGCTGGCACTTGTGGCCCCTGCCTTGATCCTAGCCAGCACTGCACTTGTGCCCAGGCCTTAAGCCTAGCCCGCACTTGTGCCCAGGCCTTAAGCCTAGCCCGCACTTGTGCCCCTTGCCTTGATCCTAGCCCGCACTTGTGCCCCTGCCTTAAGCCTAGCCCGCACTTGTGCCCAGGCCTTAAGCCTAGCCCGCACTTGTGCCCAGGCTTTAAGCCTAGCCCGCACTTGTGCCCAGGCCTTAAGCCTAGCCCGCACTTGTGCCCAGGCCTTAAGCCTAGCACGCACTTGTGCCCAGGCCTTAAGCCTAGCCCGCACTTGTGCCCCGGCCTTAAGCCTAGCCCGCACTTGTGCCCCGGCCTTAAGCTTAGCCCGCACTTGTGCCCCGGCCTTAAGCTTAGCCCGCACTTGTGCCCAGGCCTTAAGCCTAGCCCGCACTTGTGCACCGGCCTTAAGCCTAGCCCGCACTTGTGCCCCGGCCTTAAGCCTAGCCCGCACTTGTGCCCCGGCCTTAAGCCTAGCCCGCACTTGTGCCCCGGCCTTAAGCCTAGCCCGCACTTGTGCCCCGGCCTTAAGCCGAGCCCGCACTTGTACCCCGGCCTTAAGCCGAGCCCACACTTGTGCCCCGGCCTTAAGCCGAGCCCGCACTTGTGCCCCGGCCTTAAGCCGAGCCCGCACTTGTGCCCCGGCCTTAAGCCGAGCCCGCACTTGTGCCCCGGCCTTAAGCCGAGCCAGCACCAGTGCCCCTGCCTTAAGCCGAACCCGCACTTGTGCCCCTGCGTTAAGCCGAGCCCGCACTTGTGCCCCTGCCTTAATCCTAGCCCGCACTTGTGCCCCTGCCTTAAGCCTAGCCCGCACTTGTGCCCCTGCCTTAAGCCTAGCCCGCACTTGTGCCCAGGCCTTGAGCCTAGCACGCACTTGTGCCCAGGCCTTAAGCCTAGCCCGCACTTGTGCCCCGGCCTTAAGCCTAGCCCGCACTTGTGCCCCGGCCTTAAGCTTAGCCCGCACTTGTGCCCCGGCCTTAAGCTTAGCCCGCACTTGTGCCCAGGCCGTAAGCCTAGCCCGCACTTGTGCCCCGGCCTTAAGCCTAGCCCGCACTTGTGCCCCGGCCTTAAGCCGAGCCCGCACTTGTGCCCCGGCCTTAAGCCGAGCCCGCACAAGTGCCCTTGCCTTAAGCCGAACCCGCACTTGTGCCCCTGCCTTAAGCCGAGCCCGCACTTGTGCCCCTGCCTTAATCCTAGCCGGCACTTGTGCCCCTGCCTTAAGCCTAGCCCGCACTTGTGCCCCAGCCTTAAGCCTAGCCCGCACTTGTGCCCCTGCCTTAAGCCTAGCCCGCACTTGTGCCCAGGCCTTAAGCCTAGCCCGCACTTGTGCCCAGGCCTTAAGCCTAGCCCGCACTTGTGCCCAGGCCTTAAGCCTAGCCCGCACTTTTGCCCAGGCCTTAAGCCTAGCCCGCACTTGTGCCCAGGCCTTAAGCCTAGCCCGCACTTGTGCCCAGGCCTTAAGCCTAGCCCGCACTTGTGCCCAGGCCTAAAGCCTAGCCCGCACTTGTGCCCAGGCCGTAAGCCTAGCCCGCACTTGTGCCCATGCCTTAAGCCTAGCTGGCACTTGTGGCCCCTGCCTTGATCCTAGCCAGCACTGCACTTGTGCCCAGGCCTTAAGCCTAGCCCGCACTTGTGCCCAGGCCTTAAGCCTAGCCCGCACTTGTGCCCCCTGCCTTGATCCTAGCCCGCACTTGTGCCCCTGCCTTAAGCCTAGCCCGCACTTGTGCCCAGGCCTTAAGCCTAGCCCGCACTTGTGCCCAGGCTTTAAGCCTAGCCCGCACTTGTGCCCAGGCCTTAAGCCTAGCCCGCACTTGTGCCCAGGCCTTAAGCCTAGCACGCACTTGTGCCCAGGCCTTAAGCCTAGCCCGCACTTGTGCCCCGGCCTTAAGCCTAGCCCGCACTTGTGCCCCGGCCTTAAGCTTAGCCCGCACTTGTGCCCCGGCCTTAAGCTTAGCCCGCACTTGTGCCCAGGCCTTAAGCCTAGCCCGCACTTGTGCCCCGGCCTTAAGCATAGCCCGCACTTGTGCCCCGGCCTTAAGCCTAGCCCGCACTTGTGCCCCGGCCTTAAGCCTAGCCCGCACTTGTGCCCCGGCCTTAAGCCTAGCCCGCACTTGTGCCCCGGCCTTAAGCCGAGCCCGCACTTGTGCCCCGGCCTTAAGCCGAGCCCGCACTTGTGCCCCGGCCTTAAGCCGAGCCCGCACTTGTGCCCCGGCCTTAAGCCGAGCCCGCACTTGTGCCCCGGCCTTAAGCCGAGCCCGCACTTGTGCCCCGGCCTTAAGCCGAGCCCGCACCAGTGCCCCTGCCTTAAGCCGAACCCGCACTTGTGCCCCTGCCTTAAGCCGAGCCCGCACTTGTGCCCCTGCCTTAATCCTAGCCCGCACTTGTGCCCCTGCCTTAAGCCTAGAACGCACTTGTGCCCCTGCCTTAAGCCTAGCCCGCACTTGTGCCCAGGCCTTGAGCCTAGCACGCACTTGTGCCCAGGCCTTAAGCCTAGCCCGCACTTGTGCCCCGGCCTTAAGCCTAGCCCGCACTTGTGCCCCGGCCTTAAGCTTAGCCCGCACTTGTGCCCCGGCCTTAAGCTTAGCCCGCACTTGTGCCCAGGCCGTAAGCCTAGCCCGCACTTGTGCCCCGGCCTTAAGCCTAGCCCGCACTTGTGCCCCGGCCTTAAGCCGAGCCCGCACTTGTGCCCCGGCCTTAAGCCGAGCCCGCACTAGTGCCCTTGCCTTAAGCCGAACCCGCACTTGTGCCCCTGCCTTAAGCCGAGCCCGCACTTGTGCCCCTGCCTTAATCCTAGCCCGCACTTGTGCCCCTGCCTTAAGCCTAGCCCGCACTTGTGCCCCAGCCTTAAGCCTAGCCCGCACTTGTGCCCCTGCCTTAAGCCTAGCCCGCACTTGTGCCCAGGCCTTAAGCCTAGCCCGCACTTGTGCCCAGGCCTTAAGCCTAGCCCGCACTTGTGCCCAGGCCTTAAGCCTAGCCCGCACTTTTGCCCAGGCCTTAAGCCTAGCCCGCACTTGTGCCCAGGCCTTAAGCCTAGCCCGCACTTGTGCCCAGGTCTTAAGCCTAGCCCGCACTTGTGCCCAGGCCTAAAGCCTAGCCCGCACTTGTGCCCAGGCCGTAAGCCTAGCCCGCACTTGTGCCCAGGCCTTAAGCCTAGCCCGCACTTGTGCCCCGGCCTTAAGCCTAGCCCGCACTTGTGCCCCGGCCTTAAGCTTAGCCCGCACTTGTGCCCAGGCCTTAAGCCTAGCCCGCACTTGTGCCCAGGCCTTAAGCCTAGCCCGCACTTGTGCCCCGGCCTTAAGCCTAGCCCGCACTTGTGCCCCGGCCTTAAGCCTAGCCCGCACTTGTGCCCAGGCCTTAAGCCTAGCCCGCACTTGTGCCCCCTGCCTTGATCCTAGCCCGCACTTGTGCCCCCTGCCTTGATCCTAGCCCGCACTTGTGCCCAGGCCTTAAGCCTAGCCCGCACTTGTGCCCAGGCCTTAAACCTAGCCCGCACTTGTGCCCCTGCCTTAAGCCTAGCCCGCACTTGTGCCCAGGCCTTAAGCCTCACCCGCACTTGTGCCCAGGCCTTAAGCCTAGCCCGCACTTGTGCCTCCTGCCTTGATCCTAGCCAGCACTTGTGCCCATGCCTTAAGCCTAGCCGGCACTTGTGGCCCCTGCCTTGATCCTAGCCAGCACTGCACTTGTGCCCAGGCCTTAAGCCTAGCCTGCACTTGTGCCCAGGCCTTAAGCCTAGCCTGCACTTGTGCCCAGGCCTCAAGCCTAGCCCGCAATTTGGCCCAGGCCTTAAGCCTTGCCCGCACTTGTGCCCAGGCCTTAAGCCTAGCCCGCACTTGTGCCCAGGCCTTAAGCCTAACCCGCACTTGTGCCCAGGCCTTAAGCCTAGCCCGCACTTGTGCCCAGGCCTTAAGCCTAGCCCGCACTTGTGCCCAGGCCTTAAGCCTGGCTGGCACTTGTGCCCATGCCTTAAGCCTAGCTGGCACTTGTGGCCCCTGCCTTGATCCTAGCCAGCACTGCACTTGTGCCCAGGCCTTAAGCCTAGCCCGCACTTGTGCCCAGGCCTTAAGCCTAGCCCGCACTTGTGCCCCCTGCCTTGATCCTAGCCCGCACTTGTGCCCCTGCCTTAAGCCTAGCCCGCACTTGTGCCCAGGCCTTAAGCCTAGCCCGCACTTGTGCCCAGGCTTTAAGCCTAGCCCGCACTTGTGCCCAGGCCTTAAGCCTAGCCCGCACTTGTGCCCAGGCCTTAAGCCTAGCACGCATTTGTGCCCAGGCCTTAAGCCTAGCCCGCACTTGTGCCCCGGCCTTAAGCCTAGCCCGCACTTGTGCCCCGGCCTTAAGCTTAGCCCGCACTTGTGCCCCGGCCTTAAGCTTAGCCCGCACTTGTGCCCAGGCCTTAAGCCTAGCCCGCACTTGTGCCCCGGCCTTAAGCCTAGCCCGCACTTGTGCCCTGGCCTTAAGCCTAGCCCGCACTTGTGCCCCGGCCTTAAGCCTAGCCCGCACTTGTGCCACGGCCTTAAGCCGAGCCCGCACTTGTGCCCCGGCCTTAAGCCGAGCCCACACTTGTGCCCCGGCCTTAAGCTTAGCCCGCACTTGTGCCCCGGCCTTAAGCCGAGCCCGCACTTGTGCCCCGGCCTTAAGCCTAGCCCGCACTTGTGCCCCGGCCTTAAGCCGAGCCCGCACTTGTGCCCCGGCCTTAAGCCGAGCCCGCACTAGTGCCCTTGCCTTAAGCCAAACCCGCACTTGTGCCCCTGCCTTAAGCCGAGCCCGCACTTGTGCCCCTGCCTTAATCCTAGCCCGCACTTGTGCCCCTGCCTTAAGCCTAGCCCGCACTTGTGCCCCAGCCTTAAGCCTAGCCCGCACTTGTGCCCCTGCCTTAAGCCTAGCCCGCACTTGTGCCCAGGCCTTAAGCCTAGCCCGCACTTGTGCCCAGGCCTTAAGCCTAGCCCGCACTTTTGCCCAGGCCTTAAGCCTAGCCCGCACTTGTGCCCAGGCCTTAAGCCTAGCCCGCACTTGTGCCCAGGCCTTAAGCCTAGCCCGCACTTGTGCCAAGGCCTAAAGCCTAGCCCGCACTTGTGCCCAGGCCGTAAGCCTAGCCCGCACTTGTGCCCAGGCCTTAAGCCTAGCCCGCACTTGTGCCCCGGCCTTAAGCCTAGCCCGCACTTGTGCCCCGGCCTTAAGCTTAGCCCGCACTTGTGCCCAGGCCTTAAGCCTAGCCCGCACTTGTGCCCAGGCCTTAAGCCTAGCCCGCACTTGTGCCCAGGCCTTAAGCCTGGCTGGCACTTGTGCCCATGCCTTAAGCCTAGCTGGCACTTGTGGCCCCTGCCTTGATCCTAGCCAGCACTGCACTTGTGCCCAGGCCTTAAGCCTAGCCCGCACTTGTGCCCAGGCCTTAAGCCTAGCCCGCACTTGTGCCCCTTGCCTTGATCCTAGCCCGCACTTGTGCCCCTGCCTTAAGCCTAGCCCGCACTTGTGCCCAGGCCTTAAGCCTAGCCCGCACTTGTGCCCAGGCTTTAAGCCTAGCCCGCACTTGTGCCCAGGCCTTAAGCCTAGCCCGCACTTGTGCCCAGGCCTTAAGCCTAGCACGCACTTGTGCCCAGGCCTTAAGCCTAGCCCGCACTTGTGCCCCGGCCTTAAGCCTAGCCCGCACTTGTGCCCCGGCCTTAAGCTTAGCCCGCACTTGTGCCCCGGCCTTAAGCTTAGCCCGCACTTGTGCCCAGGCCTTAAGCCTAGCCCGCACTTGTGCACCGGCCTTAAGCCTAGCCCGCACTTGTGCCCCGGCCTTAAGCCTAGCCCGCACTTGTGCCCCGGCCTTAAGCCTAGCCCGCACTTGTGCCCCGGCCTTAAGCCTAGCCCGCACTTGTGCCCCGGCCTTAAGCCGAGCCCGCACTTGTACCCCGGCCTTAAGCCGAGCCCACACTTGTGCCCCGGCCTTAAGCCGAGCCCGCACTTGTGCCCCGGCCTTAAGCCGAGCCCGCACTTGTGCCCCGGCCTTAAGCCGAGCCCGCACTTGTGCCCCGGCCTTAAGCCGAGCCAGCACCAGTGCCCCTGCCTTAAGCCGAACCCGCACTTGTGCCCCTGCGTTAAGCCGAGCCCGCACTTGTGCCCCTGCCTTAATCCTAGCCCGCACTTGTGCCCCTGCCTTAAGCCTAGCCCGCACTTGTGCCCCTGCCTTAAGCCTAGCCCGCACTTGTGCCCAGGCCTTGAGCCTAGCACGCACTTGTGCCCAGGCCTTAAGCCTAGCCCGCACTTGTGCCCCGGCCTTAAGCCTAGCCCGCACTTGTGCCCCGGCCTTAAGCTTAGCCCGCACTTGTGCCCCGGCCTTAAGCTTAGCCCGCACTTGTGCCCAGGCCGTAAGCCTAGCCCGCACTTGTGCCCCGGCCTTAAGCCTAGCCCGCACTTGTGCCCCGGCCTTAAGCCGAGCCCGCACTTGTGCCCCGGCCTTAAGCCGAGCCCGCACAAGTGCCCTTGCCTTAAGCCGAACCCGCACTTGTGCCCCTGCCTTAAGCCGAGCCCGCACTTGTGCCCCTGCCTTAATCCTAGCCGGCACTTGTGCCCCTGCCTTAAGCCTAGCCCGCACTTGTGCCCCAGCCTTAAGCCTAGCCCGCACTTGTGCCCCTGCCTTAAGCCTAGCCCGCACTTGTGCCCAGGCCTTAAGCCTAGCCCGCACTTGTGCCCAGGCCTTAAGCCTAGCCCGCACTTGTGCCCAGGCCTTAAGCCTAGCCCGCACTTTTGCCCAGGCCTTAAGCCTAGCCCGCACTTGTGCCCAGGCCTTAAGCCTAGCCCGCACTTGTGCCCAGGCCTTAAGCCTAGCCCGCACTTGTGCCCAGGCCTAAAGCCTAGCCCGCACTTGTGCCCAGGCCGTAAGCCTAGCCCGCACTTGTGCCCATGCCTTAAGCCTAGCTGGCACTTGTGGCCCCTGCCTTGATCCTAGCCAGCACTGCACTTGTGCCCAGGCCTTAAGCCTAGCCCGCACTTGTGCCCAGGCCTTAAGCCTAGCCCGCACTTGTGCCCCCTGCCTTGATCCTAGCCCGCACTTGTGCCCCTGCCTTAAGCCTAGCCCGCACTTGTGCCCAGGCCTTAAGCCTAGCCCGCACTTGTGCCCAGGCTTTAAGCCTAGCCCGCACTTGTGCCCAGGCCTTAAGCCTAGCCCGCACTTGTGCCCAGGCCTTAAGCCTAGCACGCACTTGTGCCCAGGCCTTAAGCCTAGCCCGCACTTGTGCCCCGGCCTTAAGCCTAGCCCGCACTTGTGCCCCGGCCTTAAGCTTAGCCCGCACTTGTGCCCCGGCCTTAAGCTTAGCCCGCACTTGTGCCCAGGCCTTAAGCCTAGCCCGCACTTGTGCCCCGGCCTTAAGCATAGCCCGCACTTGTGCCCCGGCCTTAAGCCTAGCCCGCACTTGTGCCCCGGCCTTAAGCCTAGCCCGCACTTGTGCCCCGGCCTTAAGCCTAGCCCGCACTTGTGCCCCGGCCTTAAGCCGAGCCCGCACTTGTGCCCCGGCCTTAAGCCGAGCCCGCACTTGTGCCCCGGCCTTAAGCCGAGCCCGCACTTGTGCCCCGGCCTTAAGCCGAGCCCGCACTTGTGCCCCGGCCTTAAGCCGAGCCCGCACTTGTGCCCCGGCCTTAAGCCGAGCCCGCACCAGTGCCCCTGCCTTAAGCCGAACCCGCACTTGTGCCCCTGCCTTAAGCCGAGCCCGCACTTGTGCCCCTGCCTTAATCCTAGCCCGCACTTGTGCCCCTGCCTTAAGCCTAGAACGCACTTGTGCCCCTGCCTTAAGCCTAGCCCGCACTTGTGCCCAGGCCTTGAGCCTAGCACGCACTTGTGCCCAGGCCTTAAGCCTAGCCCGCACTTGTGCCCCGGCCTTAAGCCTAGCCCGCACTTGTGCCCCGGCCTTAAGCTTAGCCCGCACTTGTGCCCCGGCCTTAAGCTTAGCCCGCACTTGTGCCCAGGCCGTAAGCCTAGCCCGCACTTGTGCCCCGGCCTTAAGCCTAGCCCGCACTTGTGCCCCGGCCTTAAGCCGAGCCCGCACTTGTGCCCCGGCCTTAAGCCGAGCCCGCACTAGTGCCCTTGCCTTAAGCCGAACCCGCACTTGTGCCCCTGCCTTAAGCCGAGCCCGCACTTGTGCCCCTGCCTTAATCCTAGCCCGCACTTGTGCCCCTGCCTTAAGCCTAGCCCGCACTTGTGCCCCAGCCTTAAGCCTAGCCCGCACTTGTGCCCCTGCCTTAAGCCTAGCCCGCACTTGTGCCCAGGCCTTAAGCCTAGCCCGCACTTGTGCCCAGGCCTTAAGCCTAGCCCGCACTTGTGCCCAGGCCTTAAGCCTAGCCCGCACTTTTGCCCAGGCCTTAAGCCTAGCCCGCACTTGTGCCCAGGCCTTAAGCCTAGCCCGCACTTGTGCCCAGGTCTTAAGCCTAGCCCGCACTTGTGCCCAGGCCTAAAGCCTAGCCCGCACTTGTGCCCAGGCCGTAAGCCTAGCCCGCACTTGTGCCCAGGCCTTAAGCCTAGCCCGCACTTGTGCCCCGGCCTTAAGCCTAGCCCGCACTTGTGCCCCGGCCTTAAGCTTAGCCCGCACTTGTGCCCAGGCCTTAAGCCTAGCCCGCACTTGTGCCCAGGCCTTAAGCCTAGCCCGCACTTGTGCCCCGGCCTTAAGCCTAGCCCGCACTTGTGCCCCGGCCTTAAGCCTAGCCCGCACTTGTGCCCAGGCCTTAAGCCTAGCCCGCACTTGTGCCCCCTGCCTTGATCCTAGCCCGCACTTGTGCCCCCTGCCTTGATCCTAGCCCGCACTTGTGCCCAGGCCTTAAGCCTAGCCCGCACTTGTGCCCAGGCCTTAAACCTAGCCCGCACTTGTGCCCCTGCCTTAAGCCTAGCCCGCACTTGTGCCCAGGCCTTAAGCCTAGCCCGCACTTGTGCCCCTGCCTTAAGCCTAGCCCGCACTTGTGCCCCTGCCTTAAGCCTAGCCCGCACTTGTGCCCAGGCCTTAAGCCTAGCCCGCACTTGTGCCCAGGCCTTAAGCCTAGCCCGCACTTGTGCCCAGGCCTTAAGCCTAGCCCGCACTTTTGCCCAGGCCTTAAGCCTAGCCCGCACTTGTGCCCAGGCCTTAAGCCTAACCCGCACTTGTGCCCAGGCCTTAAGCCTAGCCCGCACTTGTGCCCAGGCCTAAAGCCTAGCCCGCACTTGTGCCCAGGCCTTAAGCCTAGCCCACACTTGTGCCCAGGCCTTAAGCCTAGCCCGCACTTGTGCCCCGGCCTTAAGCCTAGCCCGCACTTGTGCCCCGGCCTTAAGCTTAGCCCGCACTTGTGCCCAGGCCTTAAGCCTAGCCAGCACTTGTGCCCAGGCCTTAAGCCTAGCCCGCACTTGTGCCCCGGCCTTAAGCCTAGCCCGCACTTGTGCCCCGGCCTTAAGCCTAGCCCGCACTTGTGCCCAGGCCTTAAGCCTAGCCCGCACTTGTGCCCAGGCCTTAAGCCTAGCCCGCACTTGTGCCCAGGCCTTAAGCCTAGCCCGCACTTGTGCCTAGGCCTTAAGCCTAGCCCACACTTGTGCCCATGCCTTAAGCCTAGCTGGCACTTGTGGCCTTTGCCTTGATCCTAGCCAGCACTGCACTTGTGCCCAGGCCTTAAGCCTAGCCTGCACTTGTGCCCAGGCCTTAAGCCTAGCCTGCACTTGTGCCCAGGCGTTAAGCCTAGCCCGCACTTGTGCCCCCTGCCTTGATCCTAGCCCGCACTTGTGCCCCCTGCCTTGATCCTAGCCCGCACTTGTGCCCAGGCCTTAAGCCTAGCCCGCACTTGTGCCCAGGCCTTAAGCCTAGCCCGCACTTGTGCCCCGGCCTTAAGCCTAGCCCGCACTTGTGCCCCGGCCTTAAGCCTAGCCCGCACTTGTGCCCAGGCCTTAAGCCTAGCCCGCACTTGTGCCCAGGCCTTAAGCCTAGCCCGCACTTGTGCCCAGGCCTTAAGCCTAGCCCGCACTTGTGCCTAGGCCTTAAGCCTAGCCCACACTTGTGCCCATGCCTTAAGCCTAGCTGGCACTTGTGGCCTTTGCCTTGATCCTAGCCAGCACTGCACTTGTGCCCAGGCCTTAAGCCTAGCCTGCACTTGTGCCCAGGCCTTAAGCCTAGCCTGCACTTGTGCCCAGGCGTTAAGCCTAGCCCGCACTTGTGCCCCCTGCCTTGATCCTAGCCCGCACTTGTGCCCCCTGCCTTGATCCTAGCCCGCACTTGTGCCCAGGCCTTAAGCCTAGCCCGCACTTGTGCCCAGGCCTTAAGCCTAGCCCGCACTTGTGCCCCGGCCTTAAGCCTAGCCCGCACTTGTGCCCCGGCCTTAAGCCTAGCCCGCACTTGTGCCCAGGCCTTAAGCCTAGCCCGCACTTGTGCCCAGGCCTTAAGCCTAGCCCGCACTTGTGCCCAGGCCTTAAGCCTAGCCCGCACTTGTGCCTAGGCCTTAAGCCTAGCCCACACTTGTGCCCATGCCTTAAGCCTAGCTGGCACTTGTGGCCTTTGCCTTGATCCTAGCCAGCACTGCACTTGTGCCCAGGCCTTAAGCCTAGCCTGCACTTGTGCCCAGGCCTTAAGCCTAGCCTGCACTTGTGCCCAGGCGTTAAGCCTAGCCCGCACTTGTGCCCCCTGCCTTGATCCTAGCCCGCACTTGTGCCCCCTGCCTTGATCCTAGCCCGAACTTGTGCCCAGGCCTTAAGCCTAGCCCGCACTTGTGCCCAGGCCTTAAACCTAGCCCGCACTTGTGCCCCTGCCTTAAGCCTAGCCCGCACTTGTGCCCAGGCCTTAAGCCTAGCCTGCACTTGTGCCCAGGCCTTAAGACTAGCCCGCACTTGTGCCCAGGCCTTAAGCCTAGCCCGCACTTGTGCCCAGGCCTTAAGCCTAGCCCGCACTTGTGTCCAGGCCTTAAGCCTAGCCCGCACTTGTGCCCAGGCCTTAAGCCTAGCCCGCACTTGTGCCCAGGCCTTAAGCCTAGCCCGCACTTGTGCCCAGGCCTTAAGCCTAGCCCGCAATTGTGCCCAGGCCTTAAGCCTAGCCCGCACTTGTGCCCAGGCCTTAAGCCTAGCCCGCACTTGTGCCCAGGCGTTAAGCCTAGCCCGCACTTGTGCCCAGGCCTTAAGCCTAGCCCGCACTTGTGCCCAGGCCTTAAGCCTAGCCCGCACTTGTGCCCAGGCCTTAAGCCTAGCCCGCACTTGTGCCCAGGCCTTAAGCCTAGCCCGCACTTGTGCCCAGGCCTTAAGCCTAGCCCGCACTTGTGCCCAGGCCTTAAGCCTAGCCCGCACTTGTGCCCAGGCCTTAAGCCTAGCCCGCACTTGTGCCTAGGCCTTAAGCCTGGCTGGCACTTGTGCCCATGCCTTAAGCCTAGCCGGCACTTGTGGCCCCTGCCTTGATCCTAGCCAGCACTGCACTTGTGCCCAGGCCTTAAGCCTAGCCTGCACTTGTGCCCAGGCCTGAAGCCTAGCCTGCACTTGTGCCCAGGCCTTAAGCCTAGCCCGCACTTGTGCCCAGGCCTTAAGCCTAGCCCGCACTTGTGCCCAGGCCTTAAGCCTAGCCCGCACTTGTGCCCAGGCCTTAAGCCTAACCCGCACTTGTGCCCAGGCCTTAAGCCTAGCCCGCACTTGTGCCCAGGCCTTAAGCCTAGCCCGCACTTGTGCCCAGGCCTTAAGCCTAGCCCGCACTTGTGCTCCGGCCTTAAGCCTAGCCCGCACTTGTGCCCCGGCCTTAAGCTTAGCCCGCACTTGTGCCCAGGCCTTAAGCCTAGCCCGCACTTGTGCCCAGGCCTTAAGCCTCACCCGCACTTGTGCCCAGGCCTTAAGCCTAGCCCGCACTTGTGCCTCCTGCCTTGATCCTAGCCAGCACTTGTGCCCATGCCTTAAGCCTAGCCGGCACTTGTGGCCCCTGCCTTGATCCTAGCCAGCACTGCACTTGTGCCCAGGCCTTAAGCCTAGCCTGCACTTGTGCCCAGGCCTTAAGCCTAGCCTGCACTTGTGCCCAGGCCTTAAGCCTAGCCCGCAATTGTGCCCAGGCCTTAAGCCTTGCCCGCACTTGTGCCCAGGCCTTAAGCCTAGCCCGCACTTGTGCCTAGGCCTTAAGCCTAGCCCACACTTGTGCCCATGCCTTAAGCCTAGCTGGCACTTGTGGCCTTTGCCTTGATCCTAGCCAGCACTGCACTTGTGCCCAGGCCTTAAGCCTAGCCTGCACTTGTGCCCAGGCCTTAAGCCTAGCCTGCACTTGTGCCCAGGCGTTAAGCCTAGCCCGCACTTGTGCCCTCTGCCTTGATCCTAGCCCGCACTTGTGCCCCCTGCCTTGATCCTAGCCCGCACTTGTGCCCAGGCCTTAAGCCTAGCCCGCACTTGTGCCCAGGCCTTAAGCCTAGCCCGCACTTGTGCCCCGGCCTTAAGCCTAGCCCGCACTTGTGCCCCGGCCTTAAGCCTAGCCCGCACTTGTGCCCAGGCCTTAAGCCTAGCCCGCACTTGTGCCCAGGCCTTAAGCCTAGCCCGCACTTGTGCCCAGGCCTTAAGCCTAGCCCGCACTTGTGCCTAGGCCTTAAGCCTAGCCCACACTTGTGCCCATGCCTTAAGCCTAGCTGGCACTTGTGGCCTTTGCCTTGATCCTAGCCAGCACTGCACTTGTGCCCAGGCCTTAAGCCTAGCCTGCACTTGTGCCCAGGCCTTAAGCCTAGCCTGCACTTGTGCCCAGGCGTTAAGCCTAGCCCGCACTTGTGCCCCCTGCCTTGATCCTAGCCCGCACTTGTGCCCCCTGCCTTGATCCTAGCCCGCACTTGTGCCCAGGCCTTAAGCCTAGCCCGCACTTGTGCCCAGGCCTTAAACCTAGCCCGCACTTGTGCCCCTGCCTTAAGCCTAGCCCGCACTTGTGCCCAGGCCTTAAGCCTAGCCTGCACTTGTGCCCAGGCCTTAAGCCTAGCCCGCACTTGTGCCCAGGCCTTAAGCCTAGCCCGCACTTGTGCCCAGGCCTTAAGCCTAGCCCGCACTTGTGCCCAGGCCTTAAGCCTAGCCCGCACTTGTGCCCAGGCGTTAAGCCTAGCCCGCACTTGTGCCCAGGCCTTAAGCCTAGCCCGCACTTGTGCCCAGGCCTTAAGCCTAGCCCGCACTTGTGCCCAGGCCTTAAGCCTAGCCCGCACTTGTGCCCAGGCCTTAAGCCTAGCCCGCACTTGTGCCCAGGCCTTAAGCCTAGCCCGCACTTGTGCCCAGGCCTTAAGCCTAGCCCGCACTTGTGCTCCGGCCTTAAGCCTAGCCCGCACTTGTGCCCCGGCCTTAAGCTTAGCCCGCACTTGTGCCCAGGCCTTAAGCCTAGCCCGCACTTGTGCCCAGGCCTTAAGCCTCACCCGCACTTGTGCCCAGGCCTTAAGCCTAGCTCGCACTTGTGCCTCCTGCCTTGATCCTAGCCAGCACTTGTGCCCATGCCTTAAGCCTAGCCGGCACTTGTGGCCCCTGCCTTGATCCTAGCCAGCACTGCACTTGTGCCCAGGCCTTAAGCCTAGCCTGCACTTGTGCCCAGGCCTTAAGCCTAGCCTGCACTTGTGCCCAGGCCTTAAGCCTAGCCCGCAATTGTGCCCAGGCCTTAAGCCTTGCCCGCACTTGTGCCCAGGCCTTAAGCCTAGCCCGCACTTGTGCCTAGGCCTTAAGCCTAGCCCACACTTGTGCCCATGCCTTAAGCCTAGCTGGCACTTGTGGCCTTTGCCTTGTTCCTAGCCAGCACTGCACTTGTGCCCAGGCCTTAAGCCTAGCCTGCACTTGTGCCCAGGCCTTAAGCCTAGCCTGCACTTGTGCCCAGGCGTTAAGCCTAGCCCGCACTTGTGCCCCCTGCCTTGATCCTAGCCCGCACTTGTGCCCCCTGCCTTGATCCTAGCCCGCACTTGTGCCCAGGCCTTAAGCCTAGCCCGCACTTGTGCCCAGGCCTTAAGCCTAGCCCGCACTTGTGCCCCGGCCTTAAGCCTAGCCCGCACTTGTGCCCCGGCCTTAAGCCTAGCCCGCACTTGTGCCCAGGCCTTAAGCCTAGCCCGCACTTGTGCCCAGGCCTTAAGCCTAGCCCGCACTTGTGCCCAGGCCTTAAGCCTAGCCCGCACTTGTGCCTAGGCCTTAAGCCTAGCCCACACTTGTGCCCATGCCTTAAGCCTAGCTGGCACTTGTGGCCTTTGCCTTGATCCTAGCCAGCACTGCACTTGTGCCCAGGCCTTAAGCCTAGCCTGCACTTGTGCCCAGGCCTTAAGCCTAGCCTGCACTTGTGCCCAGGCGTTAAGCCTAGCCCGCACTTGTGCCCCCTGCCTTGATCCTAGCCCGCACTTGTGCCCCCTGCCTTGATCCTAGCCCACACTTGTGCCCAGGCCTTAAGCCTAGCCCGCACTTGTGCCCAGGCCTTAAACCTAGCCCGCACTTGTGCCCCTGCCTTAAGCCTAGCCCGCACTTGTGCCCAGGCCTTAAGCCTAGCCTGCACTTGTGCCCAGGCCTTAAGCCTAGCCCGCACTTGTGCCCAGGCCTTAAGCCTAGCCCGCACTTGTGCCCAGGCCTTAAGCCTAGCCCGCACTTGTGCCCAGGCCTTAAGCCTAGCCCGCACTTGTGCCCAGGCCTTAAGCCTAGCCCGCACTTGTGCCCAGGCCTTAAGCCTAGCCCGCACTTGTGCCCAGGCCTTAAGCCTAGCCCGCACTTGTGCCCAGGCCTTAAGCCTAGCCCGCACTTGTGCCCAGGCCTTAAGCCTAGCCCGCACTTGTGCCCAGGCGTTAAGCCTAGCCCGCACTTGTGCCCAGGCCTTAAGCCTAGCCCGCACTTGTGCCCAGGCCTTAAGCCTAGCCCGCACTTGTGCCCAGGCCTTAAGCCTAGCCCGCACTTGTGCCCAGGCCTTAAGCCTAGCCCGCACTTGTGCCCAGGCCTTAAGCCTAGCCCGCACTTGTGCCCAGGCCTTAAGCCTAGCCCGCACTTGTGCCCAGGCCTTAAGCCTAGCCCGCACTTGTGCCTAGGCCTTAAGCCTGGCTGGCACTTGTGCCCATGCCTTAAGCCTAGCCGGCACTTGTGGCCCCTGCCTTGATCCTAGCCAGCACTGCACTTGTGCCCAGGCCTTAAGCCTAGCCTGCACTTGTGCCCAGGCCTGAAGCCTAGCCTGCACTTGTGCCCAGGCCTTAAGCCTAGCCCGCACTTGTGCCCAGGCCTTAAGCCTAGCCCGCACTTGTGCCCAGGCCTTAAGCCTAACCCGCATTTGTGCCCAGGCCTTAAGCCTAGCCCGCACTTGTGCTCCGGCCTTAAGCCTAGCCCGCACTTGTGCCCCGGCCTTAAGCTTAGCCCGCACTTGTGCCCAGGCCTTAAGCCTAGCCCGCACTTGTGCC
Source organism: Ranitomeya imitator (assembly GCF_032444005.1). Taxonomy (NCBI): domain Eukaryota; kingdom Metazoa; phylum Chordata; class Amphibia; order Anura; family Dendrobatidae; genus Ranitomeya; species Ranitomeya imitator. The sequence goes on from NW_027194009.1 coordinate 117,234, forward strand.
CAGGCCTTAAGCCTCACCCGCACTTGTGCCCAGGCCTTAAGCCTAGCCCGCACTTGTGCCTCCTGCCTTGATCCTAGCCAGCACTTGTGCCCATGCCTTAAGCCTAGCCGGCACTTGTGGCCCCTGCCTTGATCCTAGCCAGCACTGCACTTGTGCCCAGGCCTTAAGCCTAGCCTGCACTTGTGCCCAGGCCTTAAGCCTAGCCTGCACTTGTGCCCAGGCCTTAAGCCTAGCCCGCACTTGTGCCCAGGCCTTAAGCCTAGCCCGCACTTGTGCCCAGGCCTTAAGCCTAGCCCGCACTTGTGCCCAGGCCTTAAGCCTAGCCCGCACTTGTGCCCAGGCCTTAAGCCTAGCCCGCACTTGTGCCCAGGCCTTAAGCCTAGCCCGCACTTGTGCCCAGGCCTTAAGCCTAGCCCGCACTTGTGCCCAGGCCTTAAGCCTAGCCCGCACTTGTGCCCAGGCCTTAAGCCTAGCCCGCACTTGTGCCCAGGCCTTAAGCCTAGCCCGCACTTGTGCCCAGGCCTTAAGCCTAGCCCGCACTTGTGCCCAGGCCTTAAGCCTAGCCCGCACTTGTGCCCAGGCCTTAAGCCTAGCCCGCACTTGTGCCCAGGCCTTAAGCCTAACCCGCACTTGTGCCCAGGCCTTAAGCCTAGCCCGCACTTGTGCCCAGGCCTTAAGCCTAGCCCGCACTTGTGCTCCGGCCTTAAGCCTAGCCCGCACTTGTGCCCCGGCCTTAAGCTTAGCCCGCACTTGTGCCCAGGCCTTAAGCCTAGCCCGCACTTGTGCCCAGGCCTTAAGCCTCACCCGCACTTGTGCCCAGGCCTTAAGCCTAGCCCGCACTTGTGCCTCCTGCCTTGATCCTAGCCAGCACTTGTGCCCATGCCTTAAGCCTAGCCGGCACTTGTGGCCCCTGCCTTGATCCTAGCCAGCACTGCACTTGTGCCCAGGCCTTAAGCCTAGCCTGCACTTGTGCCCAGGCCTTAAGCCTAGCCTGCACTTGTGCCCAGGCCTTAAGCCTAGCCCGCAATTGTGCCCAGGCCTTAAGCCTTGCCCGCACTTGTGCCCAGGCCTTAAGCCTAGCCCGCACTTGTGCCCAGGCCTTAAGCCTAACCCGCACTTGTGCCCAGGCCTTAAGCCTAGCCCGCACTTGTGCCCAGGCCTTAAGCCTAGCCCGCACTTGTGCCCAGGCCTTAAGCCTGGCTGGCACTTGTGCCCATGCCTTAAGCCTAGCTGGCAATTGTGGCCCCTGCCTTGATCCTAGCCAGCACTGCACTTGTGCCCAGGCCTTAAGCCTAGCCCGCACTTGTGCCCAGGCCTTAAGCCTAGCCCGCACTTGTGCCCCCTGCCTTGATCCTAGCCAGCACTTGTGCCCATGCCTTAAGCCTAGCCGGCACTTGTGGCCCCTGCCTTGATCCTAGCCAGCACTGCACTTGTGCCCAGGCCTTAAGCCTAGCCTGCACTTGTGCCCAGGCCTTAAGCCTAGCCTGCACTTGTGCCCCGGCCTTAAGCTTAGCCCGCACTTGTGCCCCGGCCTTAAGCTTAGCCCGCACTTGTGCCCAGGCCTTAAGCCTAGCCCGCACTTGTGCCCCGGCCTTAAGCCTAGCCCGCACTTGTGCCCTGGCCTTAAGCCTAGCCCGCACTTGTGCCCCGGCCTTAAGCCTAGCCCGCACTTGTGCCACGGCCTTAAGCCGAGCCCGCACTTGTGCCCCGGCCTTAAGCCGAGCCCACACTTGTGCCCCGGCCTTAAGCTTAGCCCGCACTTGTGCCCCGGCCTTAAGCCGAGCCCGCACTTGTGCCCCGGCCTTAAGCCTAGCCCGCACTTGTGCCCCGGCCTTAAGCCGAGCCCGCACTTGTGCCCCGGCCTTAAGCCGAGCCCGCACTAGTGCCCTTGCCTTAAGCCAAACCCGCACTTGTGCCCCTGCGTTAAGCCGAGCCCGCACTTGTGCCCCTGCCTTAATCCTAGCCCGCACTTGTGCCCCTGCCTTAAGCCTAGCCCGCACTTGTGCCCCAGCCTTAAGCCTAGCCCGCACTTGTGCCCCTGCCTTAAGCCTAGCCCGCACTTGTGCCCAGGCCTTAAGCCTAGCCCGCACTTGTGCCCAGGCCTTAAGCCTAGCCCGCACTTGTGCCCAGGCCTTAAGCCTAGCCCGCACTTTTGCCCAGGCCTTAAGCCTAGCCCGCACTTGTGCCCAGGCCTTAAGCCTAGCCCGCACTTGTGCCCAGGCCTTAAGCCTAGCCCGCACTTGTGCCAAGGCCTAAAGCCTAGCCCGCACTTGTGCCCAGGCCGTAAGCCTAGCCCACACTTGTGCCCAGGCCTTAAGCCTAGCCCGCACTTGTGCCCAGGCCTTAAGCCTAGCCCGCACTTGTGCCCAGGCCTTAAGCCTAGCCCACACTTGTGCCCAGGCCTTAAGTCTAGCCCGCACTTGTGCCCCGGCCTTAAGCCTAGCCCGCACTTGTGCCCAGGCCTTAAGCCTAGCCCGCACTTGTGCCAAGGCCTAAAGCCTAGCCCGCACTTGTGCCCAGGCCGTAAGCCTAGCCCACACTTGTGCCCAGGCCTTAAGCCTAGCCCGCACTTGTGCCCCGGCCTTAAGCCTAGCCCGCACTTATGCCCAGGCCTTAAGCCTAGCCTGCACTTGTGCCCAGGCCTTAAGCCTAACCCGCACTTGTGCCCAGGCCTTAAGCCTAGCCCGCACTTGTGCCCAGGCCTTAAGCCTAGCCCGCACTTGTGCCCAGGCCTTAAGCCTAGCCCGCACTTGTGCTCCGGCCTTAAGCCTAGCCCGCACTTGTGCCCCGGCCTTAAGCTTAGCCCGCACTTGTGCCCAGGCCTTAAGCCTAGCCGGCACTTGTGGCCCCTGCCTTGATCCTAGCCAGCACTGCACTTGTGCCCAGGCCTTAAGCCTAGCCTGCACTTGTGCCCAGGCCTGAAGCCTAGCCTGCACTTGTGCCCAGGCCTTAAGCCTAGCCCGCACTTGTGCCCAGGCCTTAAGCCTAGCCCGCACTTGTGCCCAGGCCTTAAGCCTAGCCCGCACTTGTGCCCAGGCCTTAAGCCTAACCCGCACTTGTGCCCAGGCCTTAAGCCTAGCCCGCACTTGTGCCCAGGCCTTAAGCCTAGCCCGCACTTGTGCCCAGGCCTTAAGCCTAGCCCGCACTTGTGCTCCGGCCTTAAACCTAGCCCGCACTTGTGCCCCGGCCTTAAGCTTAGCCCGCACTTGTGCCCAGGCCTTAAGCCTAGCCCGCACTTGTGCCCAGGCCTTAAGCCTCACCCGCACTTGTGCCCAGGCCTTAAGCCTAGCCCGCACTTGTGCCTCCTGCCTTGATCCTAGCCAGCACTTGTGCCCATGCCTTAAGCCTAGCCGGCACTTGTGGCCCCTGCCTTGATCCTAGCCAGCACTGCACTTGTGCCCAGGCCTTAAGCCTAGCCTGCACTTGTGCCCAGGCCTTAAGCCTAGCCTGCACTTGTGCCCAGGCCTTAAGCCTAGCCCGCAATCGTGCCCAGGCCTTAAGCCTTGCCCGCACTTGTGCCCAGGCCTTAAGCCTAGCCCGCACTTGTGCCTAGGCCTTAAGCCTAGCCCACACTTGTGCCCATGCCTTAAGCCTAGCTGGCACTTGTGGCCTTTGCCTTGATCCTAGCCAGCACTGCACTTGTGCCCAGGCCTTAAGCCTAGCCTGCACTTGTGCCCAGGCCTTAAGCCTAGCCTGCACTTGTGCCCAGGCGTTAAGCCTAGCCCGCACTTGTGCCCCCTGCCTTGATCCTAGCCCGCACTTGTGCCCCCTGCCTTGATCCTAGCCCGCACTTGTGCCCAGGCCTTAAGCCTAGCCCGCACTTGTGCCCAGGCCTTAAGCCTAGCCCGCACTTGTGCCCCGGCCTTAAGCCTAGCCCGCACTTGTGCCCCGGCCTTAAGCCTAGCCCGCACTTGTGCCCAGGCCTTAAGCCTAGCCCGCACTTGTGCCCAGGCCTTAAGCCTAGCCCGCACTTGTGCCCAGGCCTTAAGCCTAGCCCGCACTTGTGCCTAGGCCTTAAGCCTAGCCCACACTTGTGCCCATGCCTTAAGCCTAGCTGGCACTTGTGGCCTTTGCCTTGATCCTAGCCAGCACTGCACTTGTGCCCAGGCCTTAAGCCTAGCCTGCACTTGTGCCCAGGCCTTAAGCCTAGCCTGCACTTGTGCCCAGGCGTTAAGCCTAGCCCGCACTTGTGCCCCCTGCCTTGATCCTAGCCCGCACTTGTGCCCCCTGCCTTGATCCTAGCCCGCACTTGTGCCCAGGCCTTAAGCCTAGCCCGCACTTGTGCCCAGGCCTTAAACCTAGCCCGCACTTGTGCCCCTGCCTTAAGCCTAGCCCGCACTTGTGCCCAGGCCTTAAGCCTAGCCTGCACTTGTGCCCAGGCCTTAAGCCTAGCCCGCACTTGTGCCCAGGCCTTAAGCCTAGCCCGCACTTGTGCCCAGGCCTTAAGCCTAGCCCACACTAGTGCCCAGGCCTTAAGCCTAGCCCGCACTTGTGCCCAGGCGTTAAGCCTAGCCCGCACTTGTGCCCAGGCCTTAAGCCTAGCCCGCACTTGTGCCCAGGCCTTAAGCCTAGCCCGCACTTGTGCCCAGGCCTTAAGCCTAGCCCGCACTTGTGCCCAGGCCTTAAGCCTAGCCCGCACTTGTGCCCAGGCCTTAAGCCTAGCCCGCACTTGTGCCCAGGCCTTAAGCCTAGCCCGCACTTGTGCCCAGGCCTTAAGCCTAGCCCGCACTTGTGCCTAGGCCTTAAGCCTGGCTGGCACTTGTGCCCATGCCTTAAGCCTAGCCGGCACTTGTGGCCCCTGCCTTGATCCTAGCCAGCACTGCACTTGTGCCCAGGCCTTAAGCCTAGCCTGCACTTGTGCCCAGGCCTGAAGCCTAGCCTGCACTTGTGCCCAGGCCTGAAGCCTAGCCTGCACTTGTGCCCAGGCCTTAAGCCTAGCCCGCACTTGTGCCCAGGCCTTAAGCCTAGCCCGCACTTGTGCCCAGGCCTTAAGCCTAGCCCGCACTTGTGCCCAGGCCTTAAGCCTAACCCGCACTTGTGCCCAGGCCTTAAGCCTAGCCCGCACTTGTGCCCAGGCCTTAAGCCTAGCCCGCACTTGTGCCCAGGCCTTAAGCCTAGCCCGCACTTGTGCTCCGGCCTTAAGCCTAGCCCGCACTTGTGCCCCGGCCTTAAGCTTAGCCCGCACTTGTGCCCAGGCCTTAAGCCTAGCCCGCACTTGTGCCCAGGCCTTAAGCCTCACCCGCACTTGTGCCCAGGCCTTAAGCCTAGCCCGCACTTGTGCCTCCTGCCTTGATCCTAGCCAGCACTTGTGCCCATGCCTTAAGCCTAGCCGGCACTTGTGGCCCCTGCCTTGATCCTAGCCAGCACTGCACTTGTGCCCAGGCCTTAAGCCTAGCCTGCACTTGTGCCCAGGCCTTAAGCCTAGCCTGCACTTGTGCCCAGGCCTTAAGCCTAGCCCGCAATTGTGCCCAGGCCTTAAGCCTTGCCCGCACTTGTGCCCAGGCCTTAAGCCTAGCCCGCACTTGTGCCTAGGCCTTAAGCCTAGCCCACACTTGTGCCCATGCCTTAAGCCTAGCTGGCACTTGTGGCCTTTGCCTTGATCCTAGCCAGCACTGCACTTGTGCCCAGGCCTTAAGCCTAGCCTGCACTTGTGCCCAGGCCTTAAGCCTAGCCTGCACTTGTGCCCAGGCGTTAAGCCTAGCCCGCACTTGTGCCCCCTGCCTTGATCCTAGCCCGCACTTGTGCCCCCTGCCTTGATCCTAGCCCGCACTTGTGCCCAGGCCTTAAGCCTAGCCCGCACTTGTGCCCAGGCCTTAAGCCTAGCCCGCACTTGTGCCCCGGCCTTAAGCCTAGCCCGCACTTGTGCCCCGGCCTTAAGCCTAGCCCGCACTTGTGCCCAGGCCTTAAGCCTAGCCCGCACTTGTGCCCAGGCCTTAAGCCTAGCCCGCACTTGTGCCCAGGCCTTAAGCCTAGCCCGCACTTGTGCCTAGGCCTTAAGCCTAGCCCACACTTGTGCCCATGCCTTAAGCCTAGCTGGCATTTGTGGCCTTTGCCTTGATCCTAGCCAGCACTGCACTTGTGCCCAGGCCTTAAGCCTAGCCTGCACTTGTGCCCAGGCCTTAAGCCTAGCCTGCACTTGTGCCCAGGCGTTAAGCCTAGCCCGCACTTGTGCCCCCTGCCTTGATCCTAGCCCGCACTTGTGCCCCCTGCCTTGATCCTAGCCCACACTTGTGCCCAGGCCTTAAGCCTAGCCCGCACTTGTGCCCAGGCCTTAAACCTAGCCCGCACTTGTGCCCCTGCCTTAAGCCTAGCCCGCACTTGTGCCCAGGCCTTAAGCCTAGCCTGCACTTGTGCCCAGGCCTTAAGCCTAGCCCGCACTTGTGCCCAGGCCTTAAGCCTAGCCCGCACTTGTGCCCAGGCCTTAAGCCTAGCCCGCACTTGTGCCCAGGCCTTAAGCCTAGCCCGCACTTGTGCCCAGGCCTTAAGCCTAGCCCGCACTTGTGCCCAGGCCTTAAGCCTAGCCCGCACTTGTGCCCAGGCCTTAAGCCTAGCCCGCACTTGTGCCCAGGCCTTAAGCCTAGCCCGCACTTGTGCCCAGGCCTTAAGCCTAGCCCGCACTTGTGCCCAGGCGTTAAGCCTAGCCCGCACTTGTGCCCAGGCCTTAAGCCTAGCCCGCACTTGTGCCCAGGCCTTAAGCCTAGCCCGCACTTGTGCCCAGGCCTTAAGCCTAGCCCGCACTTGTGCCCAGGCCTTAAGCCTAGCCCGCACTTGTGCCCAGGCCTTAAGCCTAGCCCGCACTTGTGCCCAGGCCTTAAGCCTAGCCCGCACTTGTGCCCAGGCCTTAAGCCTAGCCCGCACTTGTGCCTAGGCCTTAAGCCTGGCTGGCACTTGTGCCCATGCCTTAAGCCTAGCCGGCACTTGTGGCCCCTGCCTTGATCCTAGCCAGCACTGCACTTGTGCCCAGGCCTTAAGCCTAGCCTGCACTTGTGCCCAGGCCTGAAGCCTAGCCTGCACTTGTGCCCAGGCCTTAAGCCTAGCCCGCACTTGTGCCCAGGCCTTAAGCCTAGCCCGCACTTGTGCCCAGGCCTTAAGCCTAACCCGCACTTGTGCCCAGGCCTTAAGCCTAGCCCGCACTTGTGCCCAGGCCTTAAGCCTAGCCCGCACTTGTGCTCCGGCCTTAAGCCTAGCCCGCACTTGTGCCCCGGCCTTAAGCTTAGCCCGCACTTGTGCCCAGGCCTTAAGCCTAGCCCGCACTTGTGCCCAGGCCTTAAGCCTCACCCGCACTTGTGCCCATGCCTTAAGCCTAGCTGGCACTTGTGGCCTTTGCCTTGATCCTAGCCAGCACTGCACTTGTGCCCAGGCCTTAAGCCTAGCCTGCACTTGTGCCCAGGCCTTAAGCCTAGCCTGCACTTGTGCCCAGGCGTTAAGCCTAGCCCGCACTTGTGCCCCCTGCCTTGATCCTAGCCCGCACTTGTGCCCCCTGCCTTGATCCTAGCCCGCACTTGTGCCCAGGCCTTAAGCCTAGCCCGCACTTGTGCCCAGGCCTTAAGCCTAGCCCGCACTTGTGCCCCGGCCTTAAGCCTAGCCCGCACTTGTGCCCCGGCCTTAAGCCTAGCCCGCACTTGTGCCCAGGCCTTAAGCCTAGCCCGCACTTGTGTCCAGGCCTTAAGCCTAGCCCGCACTTGTGCCCAGGCCTTAAGCCTAGCCCGCACTTGTGCCTAGGCCTTAAGCCTAGCCCACACTTGTGCCCATGCCTTAAGCCTAGCTGGCACTTGTGGCCTTTGCCTTGATCCTAGCCAGCACTGCACTTGTGCCCAGGCCTTAAGCCTAGCCTGCACTTGTGCCCAGGCCTTAAGCCTAGCCTGCACTTGTGCCCAGGCGTTAAGCCTAGCCCGCACTTGTGCCCCCTGCCTTGATCCTAGCCCGCACTTGTGCCCCCTGCCTTGATCCTAGCCCGAACTTGTGCCCAGGCCTTAAGCCTAGCCCGCACTTGTGCCCAGGCCTTAAACCTAGCCCGCACTTGTGCCCCTGCCTTAAGCCTAGCCCGCACTTGTGCCCAGGCCTTAAGCCTAGCCTGCACTTGTGCCCAGGCCTTAAGACTAGCCCGCACTTGTGCCCAGGCCTTAAGCCTAGCCCGCACTTGTGCCCAGGCCTTAAGCCTAGCCCGCACTTGTGCCCAGGCCTTAAGCCTAGCCCGCACTTGTGCCCAGGCCTTAAGCCTAGCCCGCACTTGTGCCCAGGCCTTAAGCCTAGCCCGCACTTGTGCCCAGGCCTTAAGCCTAGCCCGCAATTGTGCCCAGGCCTTAAGCCTAGCCCGCACTTGTGCCCAGGCCTTAAGCCTAGCCCGCACTTGTGCCCAGGCGTTAAGCCTAGCCCGCACTTGTGCCCAGGCCTTAAGCCTAGCCCGCACTTGTGCCCAGGCCTTAAGCCTAGCCCGCACTTGTGCCCAGGCCTTAAGCCTAGCCCGCACTTGTGCCCAGGCCTTAAGCCTAGCCCGCACTTGTGCCCAGGCCTTAAGCCTAGCCCGCACTTGTGCCCAGGCCTTAAGCCTAGCCCGCACTTGTGCCCAGGCCTTAAGCCTAGCCCGCACTTGTGCCTAGGCCTTAAGCCTGGCTGGCACTTGTGCCCATGCCTTAAGCCTAGCCGGCACTTGTGGCCCCTGCCTTGATCCTAGCCAGCACTGCACTTGTGCCCAGGCCTTAAGCCTAGCCCGCACTTGTGCCCAGGCCTTAAGCCTAGCACGCACTTGTGCCCAGGCCTTAAGCCTAGCCCGCACTTGTGCCCCGGCCTTAAGCCTAGCCCGAACTTGTGCCCCGGCCTTAAGCTTAGCCCGCACTTGTGCCCCGGCCTTAAGCTTAGCCCGCACTTGTGCCCAGGCCTTAAGCCTAGCCCGCACTTGTGCCCCGGCCTTAAGCCTAGCCCGCACTTGTGCCCAGGCCTTAAGCCTAGCCCGCACTTGTGCCCAGGCCTTAAGCCTAACCCGCACTTGTGCCCAGGCCTTAAGCCTAGCCCGCACTTGTGCCCAGGCCTTAAGCCTAGCCCGCACTTGTGCCCAGGCCTTAAGCCTAGCCCGCACTTGTGCCCAGGCCTTAAGCCTAGCCCGCACTTGTGCTCCGGCCTTAAGCCTAGCCCGCACTTGTGCCCCGGCCTTAAGCTTAGCCCGCACTTGTGCCCAGGCCTTAAGCCTAGCCCGCACTTGTGCCCAGGCCTTAAGCCTCACCCGCACTTGTGCCCAGGCCTTAAGCCTAGCCCGCACTTGTGCCTCCTGCCTTGATCCTAGCCAGCACTTGTGCCCATGCCTTAAGCCTAGCCGGCACTTGTGGCCCCTGCCTTGATCCTAGCCAGCACTGCACTTGTGCCCAGGCCTTAAGCCTAGCCTGCACTTGTGCCCAGGCCTTAAGCCTAGCCTGCACTTGTGCCCAGGCCTTAAGCCTAGCCCGCAATTGTGCCCAGGCCTTAAGCCTTGCCCGCACTTGTGCCCAGGCCTTAAGCCTAGCCCGCACTTGTGCCTAGGCCTTAAGCCTAGCCCACACTTGTGCCCATGCCTTAAGCCTAGCTGGCACTTGTGGCCTTTGCCTTGATCCTAGCCAGCACTGCACTTGTGCCCAGGCCTTAAGCCTAGCCTGCACTTGTGCCCAGGCCTTAAGCCTAGCCTGCACTTGTGCCCAGGCGTTAAGCCTAGCCCGCACTTGTGCCCTCTGCCTTGATCCTAGCCCGCACTTGTGCCCCCTGCCTTGATCCTAGCCCGCACTTGTGCCCAGGCCTTAAGCCTAGCCCGCACTTGTGCCCAGGCCTTAAGCCTAGCCCGCACTTGTGCCCCGGCCTTAAGCCTAGCCCGCACTTGTGCCCCGGCCTTAAGCCTAGCCCGCACTTGTGCCCAGGCCTTAAGCCTAGCCCGCACTTGTGCCCAGGCCTTAAGCCTAGCCCGCACTTGTGCCCAGGCCTTAAGCCTAGCCCGCACTTGTGCCTAGGCCTTAAGCCTAGCCCACACTTGTGCCCATGCCTTAAGCCTAGCTGGCACTTGTGGCCTTTGCCTTGATCCTAGCCAGCACTGCACTTGTGCCCAGGCCTTAAGCCTAGCCTGCACTTGTGCCCAGGCCTTAAGCCTAGCCTGCACTTGTGCCCAGGCGTTAAGCCTAGCCCGCACTTGTGCCCCCTGCCTTGATCCTAGCCCGCACTTGTGCCCCCTGCCTTGATCCTAGCCCGCACTTGTGCCCAGGCCTTAAGCCTAGCCCGCACTTGTGCCCAGGCCTTAAACCTAGCCCGCACTTGTGCCCCTGCCTTAAGCCTAGCCCGCACTTGTGCCCAGGCCTTAAGCCTAGCCTGCACTTGTGCCCAGGCCTTAAGCCTAGCCCGCACTTGTGCCCAGGCCTTAAGCCTAGCCCGCACTTGTGCCCAGGCCTTAAGCCTAGCCCGCACTTGTGCCCAGGCCTTAAGCCTAGCCCGCACTTGTGCCCAGGCGTTAAGCCTAGCCCGCACTTGTGCCCAGGCCTTAAGCCTAGCCCGCACTTGTGCCCAGGCCTTAAGCCTAGCCCGCACTTGTGCCCAGGCCTTAAGCCTAGCCCGCACTTGTGCCCAGGCCTTAAGCCTAGCCCGCACTTGTGCCCAGGCCTTAAGCCTAGCCCGCACTTGTGCCCAGGCCTTAAGCCTAGCCCGCACTTGTGCTCCGGCCTTAAGCCTAGCCCGCACTTGTGCCCCGGCCTTAAGCTTAGCCCGCACTTGTGCCCAGGCCTTAAGCCTAGCCCGCACTTGTGCCCAGGCCTTAAGCCTCACCCGCACTTGTGCCCAGGCCTTAAGCCTAGCTCGCACTTGTGCCTCCTGCCTTGATCCTAGCCAGCACTTGTGCCCATGCCTTAAGCCTAGCCGGCACTTGTGGCCCCTGCCTTGATCCTAGCCAGCACTGCACTTGTGCCCAGGCCTTAAGCCTAGCCTGCACTTGTGCCCAGGCCTTAAGCCTAGCCTGCACTTGTGCCCAGGCCTTAAGCCTAGCCCGCAATTGTGCCCAGGCCTTAAGCCTTGCCCGCACTTGTGCCCAGGCCTTAAGCCTAGCCCGCACTTGTGCCTAGGCCTTAAGCCTAGCCCACACTTGTGCCCATGCCTTAAGCCTAGCTGGCACTTGTGGCCTTTGCCTTGTTCCTAGCCAGCACTGCACTTGTGCCCAGGCCTTAAGCCTAGCCTGCACTTGTGCCCAGGCCTTAAGCCTAGCCTGCACTTGTGCCCAGGCGTTAAGCCTAGCCCGCACTTGTGCCCCCTGCCTTGATCCTAGCCCGCACTTGTGCCCCCTGCCTTGATCCTAGCCCGCACTTGTGCCCAGGCCTTAAGCCTAGCCCGCACTTGTGCCCAGGCCTTAAGCCTAGCCCGCACTTGTGCCCCGGCCTTAAGCCTAGCCCGCACTTGTGCCCCGGCCTTAAGCCTAGCCCGCACTTGTGCCCAGGCCTTAAGCCTAGCCCGCACTTGTGCCCAGGCCTTAAGCCTAGCCCGCACTTGTGCCCAGGCCTTAAGCCTAGCCCGCACTTGTGCCTAGGCCTTAAGCCTAGCCCACACTTGTGCCCATGCCTTAAGCCTAGCTGGCACTTGTGGCCTTTGCCTTGATCCTAGCCAGCACTGCACTTGTGCCCAGGCCTTAAGCCTAGCCTGCACTTGTGCCCAGGCCTTAAGCCTAGCCTGCACTTGTGCCCAGGCGTTAAGCCTAGCCCGCACTTGTGCCCCCTGCCTTGATCCTAGCCCGCACTTGTGCCCCCTGCCTTGATCCTAGCCCACACTTGTGCCCAGGCCTTAAGCCTAGCCCGCACTTGTGCCCAGGCCTTAAACCTAGCCCGCACTTGTGCCCCTGCCTTAAGCCTAGCCCGCACTTGTGCCCAGGCCTTAAGCCTAGCCTGCACTTGTGCCCAGGCCTTAAGCCTAGCCCGCACTTGTGCCCAGGCCTTAAGCCTAGCCCGCACTTGTGCCCAGGCCTTAAGCCTAGCCCGCACTTGTGCCCAGGCCTTAAGCCTAGCCCGCACTTGTGCCCAGGCCTTAAGCCTAGCCCGCACTTGTGCCCAGGCCTTAAGCCTAGCCCGCACTTGTGCCCAGGCCTTAAGCCTAGCCCGCACTTGTGCCCAGGCCTTAAGCCTAGCCCGCACTTGTGCCCAGGCCTTAAGCCTAGCCCGCACTTGTGCCCAGGCGTTAAGCCTAGCCCGCACTTGTGCCCAGGCCTTAAGCCTAGCCCGCACTTGTGCCCAGGCCTTAAGCCTAGCCCGCACTTGTGCCCAGGCCTTAAGCCTAGCCCGCACTTGTGCCCAGGCCTTAAGCCTAGCCCGCACTTGTGCCCAGGCCTTAAGCCTAGCCCGCACTTGTGCCCAGGCCTTAAGCCTAGCCCGCACTTGTGCCCAGGCCTTAAGCCTAGCCCGCACTTGTGCCTAGGCCTTAAGCCTGGCTGGCACTTGTGCCCATGCCTTAAGCCTAGCCGGCACTTGTGGCCCCTGCCTTGATCCTAGCCAGCACTGCACTTGTGCCCAGGCCTTAAGCCTAGCCTGCACTTGTGCCCAGGCCTGAAGCCTAGCCTGCACTTGTGCCCAGGCCTTAAGCCTAGCCCGCACTTGTGCCCAGGCCTTAAGCCTAGCCCGCACTTGTGCCCAGGCCTTAAGCCTAACCCGCATTTGTGCCCAGGCCTTAAGCCTAGCCCGCACTTGTGCTCCGGCCTTAAGCCTAGCCCGCACTTGTGCCCCGGCCTTAAGCTTAGCCCGCACTTGTGCCCAGGCCTTAAGCCTAGCCCGCACTTGTGCCCAGGCCTTAAGCCTCACCCGCACTTGTGCCCAGGCCTTAAGCCTAGCCCGCACTTGTGCCTCCTGCCTTGATCCTAGCCAGCACTTGTGCCCATGCCTTAAGCCTAGCCGGCACTTGTGGCCCCTGCCTTGATCCTAGCCAGCACTGCACTTGTGCCCAGGCCTTAAGCCTAGCCTGCACTTGTGCCCAGGCCTTAAGCCTAGCCTGCACTTGTGCCCAGGCCTTAAGCCTAGCCCGCACTTGTGCCCAGGCCTTAAGCCTAGCCCGCACTTGTGCCCAGGCCTTAAGCCTAGCCCGCACTTGTGCCCAGGCCTTAAGCCTAGCCCGCACTTGTGCCCAGGCCTTAAGCCTAGCCCGCACTTGTGCCCAGGCCTTAAGCCTAGCCCGCACTTGTGCCCAGGCCTTAAGCCTAGCCCGCACTTGTGCCCAGGCCTTAAGCCTAGCCCGCACTTGTGCCCAGGCCTTAAGCCTAGCCCGCACTTGTGCCCAGGCCTTAAGCCTAGCCCGCACTTGTGCCCAGGCCTTAAGCCTAGCCCGCACTTGTGCCCAGGCCTTAAGCCTAGCCCGCACTTGTGCCCAGGCCTTAAGCCTAGCCCGCACTTGTGCCCAGGCCTTAAGCCTAACCCGCACTTGTGCCCAGGCCTTAAGCCTAGCCCGCACTTGTGCCCAGGCCTTAAGCCTAGCCCGCACTTGTGCTCCGGCCTTAAGCCTAGCCCGCACTTGTGCCCCGGCCTTAAGCTTAGCCCGCACTTGTGCCCAGGCCTTAAGCCTAGCCCGCACTTGTGCCCAGGCCTTAAGCCTCACCCGCACTTGTGCCCAGGCCTTAAGCCTAGCCCGCACTTGTGCCTCCTGCCTTGATCCTAGCCAGCACTTGTGCCCATGCCTTAAGCCTAGCTGGCACTTGTGGCCCCTGCCTTGATCCTAGCCAGCACTGCACTTGTGCCCAGGCCTTAAGCCTAGCCTGCACTTGTGCCCAGGCCTTAAGCCTAGCCTGCACTTGTGCCCAGGCCTTAAGCCTAGCCCGCAATTGTGCCCAGGCCTTAAGCCTAGCCCGCACTTGTGCCCCCTGCCTTGATCCTAGCCAGCACTTGTGCCCATGCCTTAAGCCTAGCCGGCACTTGTGGCCCCTGCCTTGATCCTAGCCAGCACTGCACTTGTGCCCAGGCCTTAAGCCTAGCCTGCACTTGTGCCCAGGCCTTAAGCCTAGCCTGCACTTGTGCCCCGGCCTTAAGCTTAGCCCGCACTTGTGCCCCGGCCTTAAGCTTAGCCCGCACTTGTGCCCAGGCCTTAAGCCTAGCCCGCACTTGTGCCCCGGCCTTAAGCCTAGCCCGCACTTGTGCCCTGGCCTTAAGCCTAGCCCGCACTTGTGCCCCGGCCTTAAGCTTAGCCCGCACTTGTGCCCAGGCCTTAAGCCTAGCCCGCACTTGTGCCCAGGCCTTAAGCCTCACCCGCACTTGTGCCCAGGCCTTAAGCCTAGCCCGCACTTGTGCCTCCTGCCTTGATCCTAGCCAGCACTTGTGCCCATGCCTTAAGCCTAGCCGGCACTTGTGGCCCCTGCCTTGATCCTAGCCAGCACTGCACTTGTGCCCAGGCCTTAAGCCTAGCCTGCACTTGTGCCCAGGCCTTAAGCCTAGCCTGCACTTGTGCCCAGGCCTTAAGCCTAGCCCGCAATTGTGCCCAGGCCTTAAGCCTTGCCCGCACTTGTGCCCAGGCCTTAAGCCTAGCCCGCACTTGTGCCTAGGCCTTAAGCCTAGCCCACACTTGTGCCCATGCCTTAAGCCTAGCTGGCACTTGTGGCCTTTGCCTTGATCCTAGCCAGCACTGCACTTGTGCCCAGGCCTTAAGCCTAGCCTGCACTTGTGCCCAGGCCTTAAGCCTAGCCTGCACTTGTGCCCAGGCGTTAAGCCTAGCCCGCACTTGTGCCCCCTGCCTTGATCCTAGCCCGCACTTGTGCCCCCTGCCTTGATCCTAGCCCGCACTTGTGCCCAGGCCTTAAGCCTAGCCCGCACTTGTGCCCAGGCCTTAAGCCTAGCCCGCACTTGTGCCCCGGCCTTAAGCCTAGCCCGCACTTGTGCCCCGGCCTTAAGCCTAGCCCGCACTTGTGCCCAGGCCTTAAGCCTAGCCCGCACTTGTGCCCAGGCCTTAAGCCTAGCCCGCACTTGTGCCCAGGCCTTAAGCCTAGCCCGCACTTGTGCCTAGGCCTTAAGCCTAGCCCACACTTGTGCCCATGCCTTAAGCCTAGCTGGCACTTGTGGCCTTTGCCTTGATCCTAGCCAGCACTGCACTTGTGCCCAGGCCTTAAGCCTAGCCTGCACTTGTGCCCAGGCCTTAAGCCTAGCCTGCACTTGTGCCCAGGCGTTAAGCCTAGCCCGCACTTGTGCCCCCTGCCTTGATCCTAGCCCGCACTTGTGCCCCCTGCCTTGATCCTAGCCCACACTTGTGCCCAGGCCTTAAGCCTAGCCCGCACTTGTGCCCAGGCCTTAAACCTAGCCCGCACTTGTGCCCCTGCCTTAAGCCTAGCCCGCACTTGTGCCCAGGCCTTAAGCCTAGCCTGCACTTGTGCCCAGGCCTTAAGCCTAGCCCGCACTTGTGCCCAGGCCTTAAGCCTAGCCCGCACTTGTGCCCAGGCCTTAAGCCTAGCCCGCACTTGTGCCCAGGCCTTAAGCCTAGCCCGCACTTGTGCCCAGGCCTTAAGCCTAGCCCGCACTTGTGCCCAGGCCTTAAGCCTAGCCCGCACTTGTGCCCAGGCCTTAAGCCTAGCCCGCACTTGTGCCCAGGCCTTAAGCCTAGCCCGCACTTGTGCCCAGGCCTTAAGCCTAGCCCGCACTTGTGCCCAGGCGTTAAGCCTAGCCCGCACTTGTGCCCAGGCCTTAAGCCTAGCCCGCACTTGTGCCCAGGCCTTAAGCCTAGCCCGCACTTGTGCCCAGGCCTTAAGCCTAGCCCGCACTTGTGCCCAGGCCTTAAGCCTAGCCCGCACTTGTGCCCAGGCCTTAAGCCTAGCCCGCACTTGTGCCCAGGCCTTAAGCCTAGCCCGCACTTGTGCCCAGGCCTTAAGCCTAGCCCGCACTTGTGCCTAGGCCTTAAGCCTGGCTGGCACTTGTGCCCATGCCTTAAGCCTAGCCGGCACTTGTGGCCCCTGCCTTGATCCTAGCCAGCACTGCACTTGTGCCCAGGCCTTAAGCCTAGCCTGCACTTGTGCCCAGGCCTGAAGCCTAGCCTGCACTTGTGCCCAGGCCTTAAGCCTAGCCCGCACTTGTGCCCAGGCCTTAAGCCTAGCCCGCACTTGTGCCCAGGCCTTAAGCCTAACCCGCACTTGTGCCCAGGCCTTAAGCCTAGCCCGCACTTGTGCCCAGGCCTTAAGCCTAGCCCGCACTTGTGCTCCGGCCTTAAGCCTAGCCCGCACTTGTGCCCCGGCCTTAAGCTTAGCCCGCACTTGTGCCCAGGCCTTAAGCCTAGCCCGCACTTGTGCCCAGGCCTTAAGCCTCACCCGCACTTGTGCCCATGCCTTAAGCCTAGCTGGCACTTGTGGCCTTTGCCTTGATCCTAGCCAGCACTGCACTTGTGCCCAGGCCTTAAGCCTAGCCTGCACTTGTGCCCAGGCCTTAAGCCTAGCCTGCACTTGTGCCCAGGCGTTAAGCCTAGCCCGCACTTGTGCCCCCTGCCTTGATCCTAGCCCGCACTTGTGCCCCCTGCCTTGATCCTAGCCCGCACTTGTGCCCAGGCCTTAAGCCTAGCCCGCACTTGTGCCCAGGCCTTAAGCCTAGCCCGCACTTGTGCCCCGGCCTTAAGCCTAGCCCGCACTTGTGCCCCGGCCTTAAGCCTAGCCCGCACTTGTGCCCAGGCCTTAAGCCTAGCCCGCACTTGTGCCCAGGCCTTAAGCCTAGCCCGCACTTGTGCCCAGGCCTTAAGCCTAGCCCGCACTTGTGCCTAGGCCTTAAGCCTAGCCCACACTTGTGCCCATGCCTTAAGCCTAGCTGGCACTTGTGGCCTTTGCCTTGATCCTAGCCAGCACTGCACTTGTGCCCAGGCCTTAAGCCTAGCCTGCACTTGTGCCCAGGCCTTAAGCCTAGCCTGCACTTGTGCCCAGGCGTTAAGCCTAGCCCGCACTTGTGCCCCCTGCCTTGATCCTAGCCCGCACTTGTGCCCCCTGCCTTGATCCTAGCCCGAACTTGTGCCCAGGCCTTAAGCCTAGCCCGCACTTGTGCCCAGGCCTTAAACCTAGCCCGCACTTGTGCCCCTGCCTTAAGCCTAGCCCGCACTTGTGCCCAGGCCTTAAGCCTAGCCTGCACTTGTGCCCAGGCCTTAAGACTAGCCCGCACTTGTGCCCAGGCCTTAAGCCTAGCCCGCACTTGTGCCCAGGCCTTAAGCCTAGCCCGCACTTGTGCCCAGGCCTTAAGCCTAGCCCGCACTTGTGCCCAGGCCTTAAGCCTAGCCCGCACTTGTGCCCAGGCCTTAAGCCTAGCCCGCACTTGTGCCCAGGCCTTAAGCCTAGCCCGCAATTGTGCCCAGGCCTTAAGCCTAGCCCGCACTTGTGCCCAGGCCTTAAGCCTAGCCCGCACTTGTGCCCAGGCGTTAAGCCTAGCCCGCACTTGTGCCCAGGCCTTAAGCCTAGCCCGCACTTGTGCCCAGGCCTTAAGCCTAGCCCGCACTTGTGCCCAGGCCTTAAGCCTAGCCCGCACTTGTGCCCAGGCCTTAAGCCTAGCCCGCACTTGTGCCCAGGCCTTAAGCCTAGCCCGCACTTGTGCCCAGGCCTTAAGCCTAGCCCGCACTTGTGCCCAGGCCTTAAGCCTAGCCCGCACTTGTGCCTAGGCCTTAAGCCTGGCTGGCACTTGTGCCCATGCCTTAAGCCTAGCCGGCACTTGTGGCCCCTGCCTTGATCCTAGCCAGCACTGCACTTGTGCCCAGGCCTTAAGCCTAGCCTGCACTTGTGCCCAGGCCTGAAGCCTAGCCTGCACTTGTGCCCAGGCCTTAAGCCTAGCCCGCACTTGTGCCCAGGCCTTAAGCCTAGCCCGCACTTGTGCCCAGGCCTTAAGCCTAGCCCGCACTTGTGCCCAGGCCTTAAGCCTAACCCGCACTTGTGCCCAGGCCTTAAGCCTAGCCCGCACTTGTGCCCAGGCCTTAAGCCTAGCCCGCACTTGTGCCCAGGCCTTAAGCCTAGCCCGCACTTGTGCTCCGGCCTTAAGCCTAGCCCGCACTTGTGCCCCGGCCTTAAGCTTAGCCCGCACTTGTGCCCAGGCCTTAAGCCTAGCCCGCACTTGTGCCCAGGCCTTAAGCCTCACCCGCACTTGTGCCCAGGCCTTAAGCCTAGCCCGCACTTGTGCCTCCTGCCTTGATCCTAGCCAGCACTTGTGCCCATGCCTTAAGCCTAGCCGGCACTTGTGGCCCCTGCCTTGATCCTAGCCAGCACTGCACTTGTGCCCAGGCCTTAAGCCTAGCCTGCACTTGTGCCCAGGCCTTAAGCCTAGCCTGCACTTGTGCCCAGGCCTTAAGCCTAGCCCGCAATTGTGCCCAGGCCTTAAGCCTTGCCCGCACTTGTGCCCAGGCCTTAAGCCTAGCCCGCACTTGTGCCTAGGCCTTAAGCCTAGCCCACACTTGTGCCCATGCCTTAAGCCTAGCTGGCACTTGTGGCCTTTGCCTTGATCCTAGCCAGCACTGCACTTGTGCCCAGGCCTTAAGCCTAGCCTGCACTTGTGCCCAGGCCTTAAGCCTAGCCTGCACTTGTGCCCAGGCGTTAAGCCTAGCCCGCACTTGTGCCCTCTGCCTTGATCCTAGCCCGCACTTGTGCCCCCTGCCTTGATCCTAGCCCGCACTTGTGCCCAGGCCTTAAGCCTAGCCCGCACTTGTGCCCAGGCCTTAAGCCTAGCCCGCACTTGTGCCCCGGCCTTAAGCCTAGCCCGCACTTGTGCCCCGGCCTTAAGCCTAGCCCGCACTTGTGCCCAGGCCTTAAGCCTAGCCCGCACTTGTGCCCAGGCCTTAAGCCTAGCCCGCACTTGTGCCCAGGCCTTAAGCCTAGCCCGCACTTGTGCCTAGGCCTTAAGCCTAGCCCACACTTGTGCCCATGCCTTAAGCCTAGCTGGCACTTGTGGCCTTTGCCTTGATCCTAGCCAGCACTGCACTTGTGCCCAGGCCTTAAGCCTAGCCTGCACTTGTGCCCAGGCCTTAAGCCTAGCCTGCACTTGTGCCCAGGCGTTAAGCCTAGCCCGCACTTGTGCCCCCTGCCTTGATCCTAGCCCGCACTTGTGCCCCCTGCCTTGATCCTAGCCCGCACTTGTGCCCAGGCCTTAAGCCTAGCCCGCACTTGTGCCCAGGCCTTAAACCTAGCCCGCACTTGTGCCCCTGCCTTAAGCCTAGCCCGCACTTGTGCCCAGGCCTTAAGCCTAGCCTGCACTTGTGCCCAGGCCTTAAGCCTAGCCCGCACTTGTGCCCAGGCCTTAAGCCTAGCCCGCACTTGTGCCCAGGCCTTAAGCCTAGCCCGCACTTGTGCCCAGGCCTTAAGCCTAGCCCGCACTTGTGCCCAGGCGTTAAGCCTAGCCCGCACTTGTGCCCAGGCCTTAAGCCTAGCCCGCACTTGTGCCCAGGCCTTAAGCCTAGCCCGCACTTGTGCCCAGGCCTTAAGCCTAGCCCGCACTTGTGCCCAGGCCTTAAGCCTAGCCCGCACTTGTGCCCAGGCCTTAAGCCTAGCCCGCACTTGTGCCCAGGCCTTAAGCCTAGCCCGCACTTGTGCTCCGGCCTTAAGCCTAGCCCGCACTTGTGCCCCGGCCTTAAGCTTAGCCCGCACTTGTGCCCAGGCCTTAAGCCTAGCCCGCACTTGTGCCCAGGCCTTAAGCCTCACCCGCACTTGTGCCCAGGCCTTAAGCCTAGCTCGCACTTGTGCCTCCTGCCTTGATCCTAGCCAGCACTTGTGCCCATGCCTTAAGCCTAGCCGGCACTTGTGGCCCCTGCCTTGATCCTAGCCAGCACTGCACTTGTGCCCAGGCCTTAAGCCTAGCCTGCACTTGTGCCCAGGCCTTAAGCCTAGCCTGCACTTGTGCCCAGGCCTTAAGCCTAGCCCGCAATTGTGCCCAGGCCTTAAGCCTTGCCCGCACTTGTGCCCAGGCCTTAAGCCTAGCCCGCACTTGTGCCTAGGCCTTAAGCCTAGCCCGCACTTGTGCCCAGGCCTTAAGCCTAGCCCGCACTTGTGCCCAGGCCTTAAGCCTAGCCCGCACTTGTGCCCAGGCCTTAAGCCTAGCCCGCACTTGTGCCCAGGCCTTAAGCCTAGCCCGCACTTGTGCCCAGGCCTTAAGCCTAGCCCGCACTTGTGCCCAGGCCTTAAGCCTAGCCCGCACTTGTGCCCAGGCCTTAAGCCTAGCCCGCACTTGTGCCCAGGCCTTAAGCCTAGCCCGCACTTGTGCCCAGGCCTTAAGCCTAGCCCGCACTTGTGCCCAGGCCTTAAGCCTAACCCGCACTTGTGCCCAGGCCTTAAGCCTAGCCCGCACTTGTGCCCAGGCCTTAAGCCTAGCCCGCACTTGTGCTCCGGCCTTAAGCCTAGCCCGCACTTGTGCCCCGGCCTTAAGCTTAGCCCGCACTTGTGCCCAGGCCTTAAGCCTAGCCCGCACTTGTGCCCAGGCCTTAAGCCTCACCCGCACTTGTGCCCAGGCCTTAAGCCTAGCCCGCACTTGTGCCTCCTGCCTTGATCCTAGCCAGCACTTGTGCCCATGCCTTAAGCCTAGCCGGCACTTGTGGCCCCTGCCTTGATCCTAGCCAGCACTGCACTTGTGCCCAGGCCTTAAGCCTAGCCTGCACTTGTGCCCAGGCCTTAAGCCTAGCCTGCACTTGTGCCCAGGCCTTAAGCCTAGCCCGCAATTGTGCCCAGGCCTTAAGCCTAGCCCGCACTTGTGCCCCCTGCCTTGATCCTAGCCAGCACTTGTGCCCATGCCTTAAGCCTAGCCGGCACTTGTGGCCCCTGCCTTGATCCTAGCCAGCACTGCACTTGTGCCCAGGCCTTAAGCCTAGCCTGCACTTGTGCCCAGGCCTTAAGCCTAGCCTGCACTTGTGCCCCGGCCTTAAGCTTAGCCCGCACTTGTGCCCCGGCCTTAAGCTTAGCCCGCACTTGTGCCCAGGCCTTAAGCCTAGCCCGCACTTGTGCCCCGGCCTTAAGCCTAGCCCGCACTTGTGCCCTGGCCTTAAGCCTAGCCCGCACTTGTGCCCCGGCCTTAAGCTTAGCCCGCACTTGTGCCCAGGCCTTAAGCCTAGCCCGCACTTGTGCCCAGGCCTTAAGCCTCACCCGCACTTGTGCCCAGGCCTTAAGCCTAGCCCGCACTTGTGCCTCCTGCCTTGATCCTAGCCAGCACTTGTGCCCATGCCTTAAGCCTAGCCGGCACTTGTGGCCCCTGCCTTGATCCTAGCCAGCACTGCACTTGTGCCCAGGCCTTAAGCCTAGCCTGCACTTGTGCCCAGGCCTTAAGCCTAGCCTGCACTTGTGCCCAGGCCTTAAGCCTAGCCCGCAATTGTGCCCAGGCCTTAAGCCTTGCCCGCACTTGTGCCCAGGCCTTAAGCCTAGCCCGCACTTGTGCCTAGGCCTTAAGCCTAGCCCACACTTGTGCCCATGCCTTAAGCCTAGCTGGCACTTGTGGCCTTTGCCTTGATCCTAGCCAGCACTGCACTTGTGCCCAGGCCTTAAGCCTAGCCTGCACTTGTGCCCAGGCCTTAAGCCTAGCCTGCACTTGTGCCCAGGCGTTAAGCCTAGCCCGCACTTGTGCCCCCTGCCTTGATCCTAGCCCGCACTTGTGCCCCCTGCCTTGATCCTAGCCCGCACTTGTGCCCAGGCCTTAAGCCTAGCCCGCACTTGTGCCCAGGCCTTAAGCCTAGCCCGCACTTGTGCCCCGGCCTTAAGCCTAGCCCGCACTTGTGCCCCGGCCTTAAGCCTAGCCCGCACTTGTGCCCAGGCCTTAAGCCTAGCCCGCACTTGTGCCCAGGCCTTAAGCCTAGCCCGCACTTGTGCCCAGGCCTTAAGCCTAGCCCGCACTTGTGCCTAGGCCTTAAGCCTAGCCCACACTTGTGCCCATGCCTTAAGCCTAGCTGGCACTTGTGGCCTTTGCCTTGATCCTAGCCAGCACTGCACTTGTGCCCAGGCCTTAAGCCTAGCCTGCACTTGTGCCCAGGCCTTAAGCCTAGCCTGCACTTGTGCCCAGGCGTTAAGCCTAGCCCGCACTTGTGCCCCCTGCCTTGATCCTAGCCCGCACTTGTGCCCCCTGCCTTGATCCTAGCCCACACTTGTGCCCAGGCCTTAAGCCTAGCCCGCACTTGTGCCCAGGCCTTAAACCTAGCCCGCACTTGTGCCCCTGCCTTAAGCCTAGCCCGCACTTGTGCCCAGGCCTTAAGCCTAGCCTGCACTTGTGCCCAGGCCTTAAGCCTAGCCCGCACTTGTGCCCAGGCCTTAAGCCTAGCCCGCACTTGTGCCCAGGCCTTAAGCCTAGCCCGCACTTGTGCCCAGGCCTTAAGCCTAGCCCGCACTTGTGCCCAGGCCTTAAGCCTAGCCCGCACTTGTGCCCAGGCCTTAAGCCTAGCCCGCACTTGTGCCCAGGCCTTAAGCCTAGCCCGCACTTGTGCCCAGGCCTTAAGCCTAGCCCGCACTTGTGCCCAGGCCTTAAGCCTAGCCCGCACTTGTGCCCAGGCGTTAAGCCTAGCCCGCACTTGTGCCCAGGCCTTAAGCCTAGCCCGCACTTGTGCCCAGGCCTTAAGCCTAGCCCGCACTTGTGCCCAGGCCTTAAGCCTAGCCCGCACTTGTGCCCAGGCCTTAAGCCTAGCCCGCACTTGTGCCCAGGCCTTAAGCCTAGCCCGCACTTGTGCCCAGGCCTTAAGCCTAGCCCGCACTTGTGCCCAGGCCTTAAGCCTAGCCCGCACTTGTGCCTAGGCCTTAAGCCTGGCTGGCACTTGTGCCCATGCCTTAAGCCTAGCCGGCACTTGTGGCCCCTGCCTTGATCCTAGCCAGCACTGCACTTGTGCCCAGGCCTTAAGCCTAGCCTGCACTTGTGCCCAGGCCTGAAGCCTAGCCTGCACTTGTGCCCAGGCCTTAAGCCTAGCCCGCACTTGTGCCCAGGCCTTAAGCCTAGCCCGCACTTGTGCCCAGGCCTTAAGCCTAACCCCCACTTGTGCCCAGGCCTTAAGCCTAGCCCGCACTTGTGCCCAGGCCTTAAGCCTAGCCCGCACTTGTGCTCCGGCCTTAAGCCTAGCCCGCACTTGTGCCCCGGCCTTAAGCTTAGCCCGCACTTGTGCCCAGGCCTTAAGCCTAGCCCGCACTTGTGCCCAGGCCTTAAGCCTCACCCGCACTTGTGCCCATGCCTTAAGCCTAGCTGGCACTTGTGGCCTTTGCCTTGATCCTAGCCAGCACTGCACTTGTGCCCAGGCCTTAAGCCTAGCCTGCACTTGTGCCCAGGCCTTAAGCCTAGCCTGCACTTGTGCCCAGGCGTTAAGCCTAGCCCGCACTTGTGCCCCCTGCCTTGATCCTAGCCCGCACTTGTGCCCCCTGCCTTGATCCTAGCCCGCACTTGTGCCCAGGCCTTAAGCCTAGCCCGCACTTGTGCCCAGGCCTTAAGCCTAGCCCGCACTTGTGCCCCGGCCTTAAGCCTAGCCCGCACTTGTGCCCCGGCCTTAAGCCTAGCCCGCACTTGTGCCCAGGCCTTAAGCCTAGCCCGCACTTGTGCCCAGGCCTTAAGCCTAGCCCGCACTTGTGCCCAGGCCTTAAGCCTAGCCCGCACTTGTGCCTAGGCCTTAAGCCTAGCCCACACTTGTGCCCATGCCTTAAGCCTAGCTGGCACTTGTGGCCTTTGCCTTGATCCTAGCCAGCACTGCACTTGTGCCCAGGCCTTAAGCCTAGCCTGCACTTGTGCCCAGGCCTTAAGCCTAGCCTGCACTTGTGCCCAGGCGTTAAGCCTAGCCCGCACTTGTGCCCCCTGCCTTGATCCTAGCCCGCACTTGTGCCCCCTGCCTTGATCCTAGCCCGAACTTGTGCCCAGGCCTTAAGCCTAGCCCGCACTTGTGCCCAGGCCTTAAACCTAGCCCGCACTTGTGCCCCTGCCTTAAGCCTAGCCCGCACTTGTGCCCAGGCCTTAAGCCTAGCCTGCACTTGTGCCCAGGCCTTAAGACTAGCCCGCACTTGTGCCCAGGCCTTAAGCCTAGCCCGCACTTGTGCCCAAGCCTTAAGCCTAGCCCGCACTTGTGCCCAGGCCTTAAGCCTAGCCCGCACTTGTGCCCAGGCCTTAAGCCTAGCCCGCACTTGTGCCCAGGCCTTAAGCCTAGCCCGCACTTGTGCCCAGGCCTTAAGCCTAGCCCGCAATTGTGCCCAGGCCTTAAGCCTAGCCCGCACTTGTGCCCAGGCCTTAAGCCTAGCCCGCACTTGTGCCCAGGCGTTAAGCCTAGCCCGCACTTGTGCCCAGGCCTTAAGCCTAGCCCGCACTTGTGCCCAGGCCTTAAGCCTAGCCCGCACTTGTGCCCAGGCCTTAAGCCTAGCCCGCACTTGTGCCCAGGCCTTAAGCCTAGCCCGCACTTGTGCCCAGGCCTTAAGCCTAGCCCGCACTTGTGCCCAGGCCTTAAGCCTAGCCCGCACTTGTGCCCAGGCCTTAAGCATAGCCCGCACTTGTGCCTAGGCCTTAAGCCTGGCTGGCACTTGTGCCCATGCCTTAAGCCTAGCCGGCACTTGTGGCCCCTGCCTTGATCCTAGCCAGCACTGCACTTGTGCCCAGGCCTTAAGCCTAGCCTGCACTTGTGCCCAGGCCTGAAGCCTAGCCTGCACTTGTGCCCAGGCCTTAAGCCTAGCCCGCACTTGTGCCCAGGCCTTAAGCCTAGCCCGCACTTGTGCCCAGGCCTTAAGCCTAGCCCGCACTTGTGCCCAGGCCTTAAGCCTAACCCGCACTTGTGCCCAGGCCTTAAGCCTAGCCCGCACTTGTGCCCAGGCCTTAAGCCTAGCCCGCACTTGTGCCCAGGCCTTAAGCCTAGCCCGCACATGTGCTCCGGCCTTAAGCCTAGCCCGCACTTGTGCCCCGGCCTTAAGCTTAGCCCGCACTTGTGCCCAGGCCTTAAGCCTAGCCCGCACTTGTGCCCAGGCCTTAAGCCTCACCCGCACTTGTGCCCAGGCCTTAAGCCTAGCCCGCACTTGTGCCTCCTGCCTTGATCCTAGCCAGCACTTGTGCCCATGCCTTAAGCCTAGCCGGCACTTGTGGCCCCTGCCTTGATCCTAGCCAGCACTGCACTTGTGCCCAGGCCTTAAGCCTAGCCTGCACTTGTGCCCAGGCCTTAAGCCTAGCCTGCACTTGTGCCCAGGCCTTAAGCCTAGCCCGCAATTGTGCCCAGGCCTTAAGCCTTGCCCGCACTTGTGCCCAGGCCTTAAGCCTAGCCCGCACTTGTGCCTAGGCCTTAAGCCTAGCCCACACTTGTGCCCATGCCTTAAGCCTAGCTGGCACTTGTGGCCTTTGCCTTGATCCTAGCCAGCACTGCACTTGTGCCCAGGCCTTAAGCCTAGCCTGCACTTGTGCCCAGGCCTTAAGCCTAGCCTGCACTTGTGCCCAGGCGTTAAGCCTAGCCCGCACTTGTGCCCTCTGCCTTGATCCTAGCCCGCACTTGTGCCCCCTGCCTTGATCCTAGCCCGCACTTGTGCCCAGGCCTTAAGCCTAGCCCGCACTTGTGCCCAGGCCTTAAGCCTAGCCCGCACTTGTGCCCCGGCCTTAAGCCTAGCCCGCACTTGTGCCCCGGCCTTAAGCCTAGCCCGCACTTGTGCCCAGGCCTTAAGCCTAGCCCGCACTTGTGCCCAGGCCTTAAGCCTAGCCCGCACTTGTGCCCAGGCCTTAAGCCTAGCCCGCACTTGTGCCTAGGCCTTAAGCCTAGCCCACACTTGTGCCCATGCCTTAAGCCTAGCTGGCACTTGTGGCCTTTGCCTTGATCCTAGCCAGCACTGCACTTGTGCCCAGGCCTTAAGCCTAGCCTGCACTTGTGCCCAGGCCTTAAGCCTAGCCTGCACTTGTGCCCAGGCGTTAAGCCTAGCCCGCACTTGTGCCCCCTGCCTTGATCCTAGCCCGCACTTGTGCCCCCTGCCTTGATCCTAGCCCGCACTTGTGCCCAGGCCTTAAGCCTAGCCCGCACTTGTGCCCAGGCCTTAAACCTAGCCCGCACTTGTGCCCCTGCCTTAAGCCTAGCCCGCACTTGTGCCCAGGCCTTAAGCCTAGCCTGCACTTGTGCCCAGGCCTTAAGCCTAGCCCGCACTTGTGCCCAGGCCTTAAGCCTAGCCCGCACTTGTGCCCAGGCCTTAAGCCTAGCCCGCACTTGTGCCCAGGCCTTAAGCCTAGCCCGCACTTGTGCCCAGGCGTTAAGCCTAGCCCGCACTTGTGCCCAGGCCTTAAGCCTAGCCCGCACTTGTGCCCAGGCCTTAAGCCTAGCCCGCACTTGTGCCCAGGCCTTAAGCCTAGCCCGCACTTGTGCCCAGGCCTTAAGCCTAGCCCGCACTTGTGCCCAGGCCTTAAGCCTAGCCCGCACTTGTGCCCAGGCCTTAAGCCTAGCCCGCACTTGTGCTCCGGCCTTAAGCCTAGCCCGCACTTGTGCCCCGGCCTTAAGCTTAGCCCGCACTTGTGCCCAGGCCTTAAGCCTAGCCCGCACTTGTGCCCAGGCCTTAAGCCTCACCCGCACTTGTGCCCAGGCCTTAAGCCTAGCTCGCACTTGTGCCTCCTGCCTTGATCCTAGCCAGCACTTGTGCCCATGCCTTAAGCCTAGCCGGCACTTGTGGCCCCTGCCTTGATCCTAGCCAGCACTGCACTTGTGCCCAGGCCTTAAGCCTAGCCTGCACTTGTGCCCAGGCCTTAAGCCTAGCCTGCACTTGTGCCCAGGCCTTAAGCCTAGCCCGCAATTGTGCCCAGGCCTTAAGCCTTGCCCGCACTTGTGCCCAGGCCTTAAGCCTAGCCCGCACTTGTGCCTAGGCCTTAAGCCTAGCCCACACTTGTGCCCATGCCTTAAGCCTAGCTGGCACTTGTGGCCTTTGCCTTGTTCCTAGCCAGCACTGCACTTGTGCCCAGGCCTTAAGCCTAGCCTGCACTTGTGCCCAGGCCTTAAGCCTAGCCTGCACTTGTGCCCAGGCGTTAAGCCTAGCCCGCACTTGTGCCCCCTGCCTTGATCCTAGCCCGCACTTGTGCCCCCTGCCTTGATCCTAGCCCGCACTTGTGCCCAGGCCTTAAGCCTAGCCCGCACTTGTGCCCAGGCCTTAAGCCTAGCCCGCACTTGTGCCCCGGCCTTAAGCCTAGCCCGCACTTGTGCCCCGGCCTTAAGCCTAGCCCGCACTTGTGCCCAGGCCTTAAGCCTAGCCCGCACTTGTGCCCAGGCCTTAAGCCTAGCCCGCACTTGTGCCCAGGCCTTAAGCCTAGCCCGCACTTGTGCCTAGGCCTTAAGCCTAGCCCACACTTGTGCCCATGCCTTAAGCCTAGCTGGCACTTGTGGCCTTTGCCTTGATCCTAGCCAGCACTGCACTTGTGCCCAGGCCTTAAGCCTAGCCTGCACTTGTGCCCAGGCCTTAAGCCTAGCCTGCACTTGTGCCCAGGCGTTAAGCCTAGCCCGCACTTGTGCCCCCTGCCTTGATCCTAGCCCGCACTTGTGCCCCCTGCCTTGATCCTAGCCCACACTTGTGCCCAGGCCTTAAGCCTAGCCCGCACTTGTGCCCAGGCCTTAAACCTAGCCCGCACTTGTGCCCCTGCCTTAAGCCTAGCCCGCACTTGTGCCCAGGCCTTAAGCCTAGCCTGCACTTGTGCCCAGGCCTTAAGCCTAGCCCGCACTTGTGCCCAGGCCTTAAGCCTAGCCCGCACTTGTGCCCAGGCCTTAAGCCTAGCCCGCACTTGTGCCCAGGCCTTAAGCCTAGCCCGCACTTGTGCCCAGGCCTTAAGCCTAGCCCGCACTTGTGCCCAGGCCTTAAGCCTAGCCCGCACTTGTGCCCAGGCCTTAAGCCTAGCCCGCACTTGTGCCCAGGCCTTAAGCCTAGCCCGCACTTGTGCCCAGGCCTTAAGCCTAGCCCGCACTTGTGCCCAGGCGTTAAGCCTAGCCCGCACTTGTGCCCAGGCCTTAAGCCTAGCCCGCACTTGTGCCCAGGCCTTAAGCCTAGCCCGCACTTGTGCCCAGGCCTTAAGCCTAGCCCGCACTTGTGCCCAGGCCTTAAGCCTAGCCCGCACTTGTGCCCAGGCCTTAAGCCTAGCCCGCACTTGTGCCCAGGCCTTAAGCCTAGCCCGCACTTGTGCCCAGGCCTTAAGCCTAGCCCGCACTTGTGCCTAGGCCTTAAGCCTGGCTGGCACTTGTGCCCATGCCTTAAGCCTAGCCGGCACTTGTGGCCCCTGCCTTGATCCTAGCCAGCACTGCACTTGTGCCCAGGCCTTAAGCCTAGCCTGCACTTGTGCCCAGGCCTGAAGCCTAGCCTGCACTTGTGCCCAGGCCTTAAGCCTAGCCCGCACTTGTGCCCAGGCCTTAAGCCTAGCCCGCACTTGTGCCCAGGCCTTAAGCCTAACCCGCATTTGTGCCCAGGCCTTAAGCCTAGCCCGCACTTGTGCTCCGGCCTTAAGCCTAGCCCGCACTTGTGCCCCGGCCTTAAGCTTAGCCCGCACTTGTGCCCAGGCCTTAAGCCTAGCCCGCACTTGTGCCCAGGCCTTAAGCCTCACCCGCACTTGTGCCCAGGCCTTAAGCCTAGCCCGCACTTGTGCCTCCTGCCTTGATCCTAGCCAGCACTTGTGCCCATGCCTTAAGCCTAGCCGGCACTTGTGGCCCCTGCCTTGATCCTAGCCAGCACTGCACTTGTGCCCAGGCCTTAAGCCTAGCCTGCACTTGTGCCCAGGCCTTAAGCCTAGCCTGCACTTGTGCCCAGGCCTTAAGCCTAGCCCGCACTTGTGCCCAGGCCTTAAGCCTAGCCCGCACTTGTGCCCAGGCCTTAAGCCTAGCCCGCACTTGTGCCCAGGCCTTAAGCCTAGCCCGCACTTGTGCCCAGGCCTTAAGCCTAGCCCGCACTTGTGCCCAGGCCTTAAGCCTAGCCCGCACTTGTGCCCAGGCCTTAAGCCTAGCCCGCACTTGTGCCCAGGCCTTAAGCCTAGCCCGCACTTGTGCCCAGGCCTTAAGCCTAGCCCGCACTTGTGCCCAGGCCTTAAGCCTAGCCCGCACTTGTGCCCAGGCCTTAAGCCTAGCCCGCACTTGTGCCCAGGCCTTAAGCCTAGCCCGCACTTGTGCCCAGGCCTTAAGCCTAGCCCGCACTTGTGCCCAGGCCTTAAGCCTAACCCGCACTTGTGCCCAGGCCTTAAGCCTAGCCCGCACTTGTGCCCAGGCCTTAAGCCTAGCCCGCACTTGTGCTCCGGCCTTAAGCCTAGCCCGCACTTGTGCCCCGGCCTTAAGCTTAGCCCGCACTTGTGCCCAGGCCTTAAGCCTAGCCCGCACTTGTGCCCAGGCCTTAAGCCTCACCCGCACTTGTGCCCAGGCCTTAAGCCTAGCCCGCACTTGTGCCTCCTGCCTTGATCCTAGCCAGCACTTGTGCCCATGCCTTAAGCCTAGCCGGCACTTGTGGCCCCTGCCTTGATCCTAGCCAGCACTGCACTTGTGCCCAGGCCTTAAGCCTAGCCTGCACTTGTGCCCAGGCCTTAAGCCTAGCCTGCACTTGTGCCCAGGCCTTAAGCCTAGCCCGCAATTGTGCCCAGGCCTTAAGCCTAGCCCGCACTTGTGCCCCCTGCCTTGATCCTAGCCAGCACTTGTGCCCATGCCTTAAGCCTAGCCGGCACTTGTGGCCCCTGCCTTGATCCTAGCCAGCACTGCACTTGTGCCCAGGCCTTAAGCCTAGCCTGCACTTGTGCCCAGGCCTTAAGCCTAGCCTGCACTTGTGCCCCGGCCTTAAGCTTAGCCCGCACTTGTGCCCCGGCCTTAAGCTTAGCCCGCACTTGTGCCCAGGCCTTAAGCCTAGCCCGCACTTGTGCCCCGGCCTTAAGCCTAGCCCGCACTTGTGCCCTGGCCTTAAGCCTAGCCCGCACTTGTGCCCCGGCCTTAAGCCTAGCCCGCACTTGTGCCACGGCCTTAAGCCGAGCCCGCACTTGTGCCCCGGCCTTAAGCCGAGCCCACACTTGTGCCCCGGCCTTAAGCTTAGCCCGCACTTGTGCCCCGGCCTTAAGCCGAGCCCGCACTTGTGCCCCGGCCTTAAGCCTAGCCCGCACTTGTGCCCCGGCCTTAAGCCGAGCCCGCACTTGTGCCCCGGCCTTAAGCCGAGCCCGCACTAGTGCCCTTGCCTTAAGCCAAACCCGCACTTGTGCCCCTGCGTTAAGCCGAGCCCGCACTTGTGCCCCTGCCTTAATCCTAGCCCGCACTTGTGCCCCTGCCTTAAGCCTAGCCCGCACTTGTGCCCCAGCCTTAAGCCTAGCCCGCACTTGTGCCCCTGCCTTAAGCCTAGCCCGCACTTGTGCCCAGGCCTTAAGCCTAGCCCGCACTTGTGCCCAGGCCTTAAGCCTAGCCCGCACTTGTGCCCAGGCCTTAAGCCTAGCCCGCACTTTTGCCCAGGCCTTAAGCCTAGCCCGCACTTGTGCCCAGGCCTTAAGCCTAGCCCGCACTTGTGCCCAGGCCTTAAGCCTAGCCCGCACTTGTGCCAAGGCCTAAAGCCTAGCCCGCACTTGTGCCCAGGCCGTAAGCCTAGCCCACACTTGTGCCCAGGCCTTAAGCCTAGCCCGCACTTGTGCCCAGGCCTTAAGCCTAGCCCGCACTTGTGCCCAGGCCTTAAGCCTAGCCCACACTTGTGCCCAGGCCTTAAGTCTAGCCCGCACTTGTGCCCCGGCCTTAAGCCTAGCCCGCACTTGTGCCCAGGCCTTAAGCCTAGCCCGCACTTGTGCCAAGGCCTAAAGCCTAGCCCGCACTTGTGCCCAGGCCGTAAGCCTAGCCCACACTTGTGCCCAGGCCTTAAGCCTAGCCCGCACTTGTGCCCCGGCCTTAAGCCTAGCCCGCACTTATGCCCAGGCCTTAAGCCTAGCCCGCACTTGTGCCCAGGCCTTAAGCCTAACCCGCACTTGTGCCCAGGCCTTAAGCCTAGCCCGCACTTGTGCCCAGGCCTTAAGCCTAGCCCGCACTTGTGCCCAGGCCTTAAGCCTAGCCCGCACTTGTGCTCCGGCCTTAAGCCTAGCCCGCACTTGTGCCCCGGCCTTAAGCTTAGCCCGCACTTGTGCCCAGGCCTTAAGCCTAGCCGGCACTTGTGGCCCCTGCCTTGATCCTAGCCAGCACTGCACTTGTGCCCAGGCCTTAAGCCTAGCCTGCACTTGTGCCCAGGCCTGAAGCCTAGCCTGCACTTGTGCCCAGGCCTTAAGCCTAGCCCGCACTTGTGCCCAGGCCTTAAGCCTAGCCCGCACTTGTGCCCAGGCCTTAAGCCTAGCCCGCACTTGTGCCCAGGCCTTAAGCCTAACCCGCACTTGTGCCCAGGCCTTAAGCCTAGCCCGCACTTGTGCCCAGGCCTTAAGCCTAGCCCGCACTTGTGCCCAGGCCTTAAGCCTAGCCCGCACTTGTGCTCCGGCCTTAAACCTAGCCCGCACTTGTGCCCCGGCCTTAAGCTTAGCCCGCACTTGTGCCCAGGCCTTAAGCCTAGCCCGCACTTGTGCCCAGGCCTTAAGCCTCACCCGCACTTGTGCCCAGGCCTTAAGCCTAGCCCGCACTTGTGCCTCCTGCCTTGATCCTAGCCAGCACTTGTGCCCATGCCTTAAGCCTAGCCGGCACTTGTGGCCCCTGCCTTGATCCTAGCCAGCACTGCACTTGTGCCCAGGCCTTAAGCCTAGCCTGCACTTGTGCCCAGGCCTTAAGCCTAGCCTGCACTTGTGCCCAGGCCTTAAGCCTAGCCCGCAATCGTGCCCAGGCCTTAAGCCTTGCCCGCACTTGTGCCCAGGCCTTAAGCCTAGCCCGCACTTGTGCCTAGGCCTTAAGCCTAGCCCACACTTGTGCCCATGCCTTAAGCCTAGCTGGCACTTGTGGCCTTTGCCTTGATCCTAGCCAGCACTGCACTTGTGCCCAGGCCTTAAGCCTAGCCTGCACTTGTGCCCAGGCCTTAAGCCTAGCCTGCACTTGTGCCCAGGCGTTAAGCCTAGCCCGCACTTGTGCCCCCTGCCTTGATCCTAGCCCGCACTTGTGCCCCCTGCCTTGATCCTAGCCCGCACTTGTGCCCAGGCCTTAAGCCTAGCCCGCACTTGTGCCCAGGCCTTAAGCCTAGCCCGCACTTGTGCCCCGGCCTTAAGCCTAGCCCGCACTTGTGCCCCGGCCTTAAGCCTAGCCCGCACTTGTGCCCAGGCCTTAAGCCTAGCCCGCACATGTGCCCAGGCCTTAAGCCTAGCCCGCACTTGTGCCCAGGCCTTAAGCCTAGCCCGCACTTGTGCCTAGGCCTTAAGCCTAGCCCACACTTGTGCCCATGCCTTAAGCCTAGCTGGCACTTGTGGCCTTTGCCTTGATCCTAGCCAGCACTGCACTTGTGCCCAGGCCTTAAGCCTAGCCTGCACTTGTGCCCAGGCCTTAAGCCTAGCCTGCACTTGTGCCCAGGCGTTAAGCCTAGCCCGCACTTGTGCCCCCTGCCTTGATCCTAGCCCGCACTTGTGCCCCCTGCCTTGATCCTAGCCCGCACTTGTGCCCAGGCCTTAAGCCTAGCCCGCACTTGTGCCCAGGCCTTAAACCTAGCCCGCACTTGTGCCCCTGCCTTAAGCCTAGCCCGCACTTGTGCCCAGGCCTTAAGCCTAGCCTGCACTTGTGCCCAGGCCTTAAGCCTAGCCCGCACTTGTGCCCAGGCCTTAAGCCTAGCCCGCACTTGTGCCCAGGCCTTAAGCCTAGCCCACACTAGTGCCCAGGCCTTAAGCCTAGCCCGCACTTGTGCCCAGGCGTTAAGCCTAGCCCGCACTTGTGCCCAGGCCTTAAGCCTAGCCCGCACTTGTGCCCAGGCCTTAAGCCTAGCCCGCACTTGTGCCCAGGCCTTAAGCCTAGCCCGCACTTGTGCCCAGGCCTTAAGCCTAGCCCGCACTTGTGCCCAGGCCTTAAGCCTAGCCCGCACTTGTGCCCAGGCCTTAAGCCTAGCCCGCACTTGTGCCCAGGCCTTAAGCCTAGCCCGCACTTGTGCCTAGGCCTTAAGCCTGGCTGGCACTTGTGCCCATGCCTTAAGCCTAGCCGGCACTTGTGGCCCCTGCCTTGATCCTAGCCAGCACTGCACTTGTGCCCAGGCCTTAAGCCTAGCCTGCACTTGTGCCCAGGCCTGAAGCCTAGCCTGCACTTGTGCCCAGGCCTGAAGCCTAGCCTGCACTTGTGCCCAGGCCTTAAGCCTAGCCCGCACTTGTGCCCAGGCCTTAAGCCTAGCCCGCACTTGTGCCCAGGCCTTAAGCCTAGCCCGCACTTGTGCCCAGGCCTTAAGCCTAACCCGCACTTGTGCCCAGGCCTTAAGCCTAGCCCGCACTTGTGCCCAGGCCTTAAGCCTAGCCCGCACTTGTGCCCAGGCCTTAAGCCTAGCCCGCACTTGTGCTCCGGCCTTAAGCCTAGCCCGCACTTGTGCCCCGGCCTTAAGCTTAGCCCGCACTTGTGCCCAGGCCTTAAGCCTAGCCCGCACTTGTGCCCAGGCCTTAAGCCTCACCCGCACTTGTGCCCAGGCCTTAAGCCTAGCCCGCACTTGTGCCTCCTGCCTTGATCCTAGCCAGCACTTGTGCCCATGCCTTAAGCCTAGCCGGCACTTGTGGCCCCTGCCTTGATCCTAGCCAGCACTGCACTTGTGCCCAGGCCTTAAGCCTAGCCTGCACTTGTGCCCAGGCCTTAAGCCTAGCCTGCACTTGTGCCCAGGCCTTAAGCCTAGCCCGCAATTGTGCCCAGGCCTTAAGCCTTGCCCGCACTTGTGCCCAGGCCTTAAGCCTAGCCCGCACTTGTGCCTAGGCCTTAAGCCTAGCCCACACTTGTGCCCATGCCTTAAGCCTAGCTGGCACTTGTGGCCTTTGCCTTGATCCTAGCCAGCACTGCACTTGTGCCCAGGCCTTAAGCCTAGCCTGCACTTGTGCCCAGGCCTTAAGCCTAGCCTGCACTTGTGCCCAGGCGTTAAGCCTAGCCCGCACTTGTGCCCCCTGCCTTGATCCTAGCCCGCACTTGTGCCCCCTGCCTTGATCCTAGCCCGCACTTGTGCCCAGGCCTTAAGCCTAGCCCGCACTTGTGCCCAGGCCTTAAGCCTAGCCCGCACTTGTGCCCCGGCCTTAAGCCTAGCCCGCACTTGTGCCCCGGCCTTAAGCCTAGCCCGCACTTGTGCCCAGGCCTTAAGCCTAGCCCGCACTTGTGCCCAGGCCTTAAGCCTAGCCCGCACTTGTGCCCAGGCCTTAAGCCTAGCCCGCACTTGTGCCTAGGCCTTAAGCCTAGCCCACACTTGTGCCCATGCCTTAAGCCTAGCTGGCACTTGTGGCCTTTGCCTTGATCCTAGCCAGCACTGCACTTGTGCCCAGGCCTTAAGCCTAGCCTGCACTTGTGCCCAGGCCTTAAGCCTAGCCTGCACTTGTGCCCAGGCGTTAAGCCTAGCCCGCACTTGTGCCCCCTGCCTTGATCCTAGCCCGCACTTGTGCCCCCTGCCTTGATCCTAGCCCACACTTGTGCCCAGGCCTTAAGCCTAGCCCGCACTTGTGCCCAGGCCTTAAACCTAGCCCGCACTTGTGCCCCTGCCTTAAGCCTAGCCCGCACTTGTGCCCAGGCCTTAAGCCTAGCCTGCACTTGTGCCCAGGCCTTAAGCCTAGCCCGCACTTGTGCCCAGGCCTTAAGCCTAGCCCGCACTTGTGCCCAGGCCTTAAGCCTAGCCCGCACTTGTGCCCAGGCCTTAAGCCTAGCCCGCACTTGTGCCCAGGCCTTAAGCCTAGCCCGCACTTGTGCCCAGGCCTTAAGCCTAGCCCGCACTTGTGCCCAGGCCTTAAGCCTAGCCCGCACTTGTGCCCAGGCCTTAAGCCTAGCCCGCACTTGTGCCCAGGCCTTAAGCCTAGCCCGCACTTGTGCCCAGGCGTTAAGCCTAGCCCGCACTTGTGCCCAGGCCTTAAGCCTAGCCCGCACTTGTGCCCAGGCCTTAAGCCTAGCCCGCACTTGTGCCCAGGCCTTAAGCCTAGCCCGCACTTGTGCCCAGGCCTTAAGCCTAGCCCGCACTTGTGCCCAGGCCTTAAGCCTAGCCCGCACTTGTGCCCAGGCCTTAAGCCTAGCCCGCACTTGTGCCCAGGCCTTAAGCCTAGCCCGCACTTGTGCCTAGGCCTTAAGCCTGGCTGGCACTTGTGCCCATGCCTTAAGCCTAGCCGGCACTTGTGGCCCCTGCCTTGATCCTAGCCAGCACTGCACTTGTGCCCAGGCCTTAAGCCTAGCCTGCACTTGTGCCCAGGCCTGAAGCCTAGCCTGCACTTGTGCCCAGGCCTTAAGCCTAGCCCGCACTTGTGCCCAGGCCTTAAGCCTAGCCCGCACTTGTGCCCAGGCCTTAAGCCTAACCCGCACTTGTGCCCAGGCCTTAAGCCTAGCCCGCACTTGTGCCCAGGCCTTAAGCCTAGCCCGCACTTGTGCTCCGGCCTTAAGCCTAGCCCGCACTTGTGCCCCGGCCTTAAGCTTAGCCCGCACTTGTGCCCAGGCCTTAAGCCTAGCCCGCACTTGTGCCCAGGCCTTAAGCCTCACCCGCACTTGTGCCCAGGCCTTAAGCCTAGCCCGCACTTGTGCCTCCTGCCTTGATCCTAGCCAGCACTTGTGCCCATGCCTTAAGCCTAGCCGGCACTTGTGGCCCCTGCCTTGATCCTAGCCAGCACTGCACTTGTGCCCAGGCCTTAAGCCTAGCCTGCACTTGTGCCCAGGCCTTAAGCCTAGCCTGCACTTGTGCCCAGGCCTTAAGCCTAGCCCGCACTTGTGCCCAGGCCTTAAGCCTAGCCCGCACTTGTGCCCAGGCCTTAAGCCTAGCCCGCACTTGTGCCCAGGCCTTAAGCCTAGCCCGCACTTGTGCCCAGGCCTTAAGCCTAGCCCGCACTTGTGCCCAGGCCTTAAGCCTAGCCCGCACTTGTGCCCAGGCCTTAAGCCTAGCCCGCACTTGTGCCCAGGCCTTAAGCCTAGCCCGCACTTGTGCCCAGGCCTTAAGCCTAGCCCGCACTTGTGCCCAGGCCTTAAGCCTAGCCCGCACTTGTGCCCAGGCCTTAAGCCTAGCCCGCACTTGTGCCCAGGCCTTAAGCCTAGCCCGCACTTGTGCCTAGGCCTTAAGCCTGGCTGGCACTTGTGCCCATGCCTTAAGCCTAGCCGGCACTTGTGGCCCCTGCCTTGATCCTAGCCAGCACTTGTGCCCATGCCTTAAGCCTAGCCAGCACTTGTGGCCCCTGCCTTGATCCTAGCCAGCACTGCACTTGTGCCCAGGCCTTAAGCCTAGCCTGCACTTGTGCCCAGGCCTTAAGCCTAGCCTGCACTTGTGCCCCGGCCTTAAGCTTAGCCCGCACTTGTGCCCCGGCCTTAAGCTTAGCCCGCACTTGTGCCCAGGCCTTAAGCCTAGCCCGCACTTGTGCCCCGGCCTTAAGCCTAGCCCGCACTTGTGCCCTGGCCTTAAGCCTAGCCCGCACTTGTGCCCCGGCCTTAAGCCTAGCCCGCACTTGTGCCACGGCCTTAAGCCGAGCCCGCACTTGTGCCCCGGCCTTAAGCCGAGCCCACACTTGTGCCCCGGCCTTAAGCTTAGCCCGCACTTGTGCCCCGGCCTTAAGCCGAGCCCGCACTTGTGCCCCGGCCTTAAGCCTAGCCCGCACTTGTGCCCCGGCCTTAAGCCTAGCCCGCACTTGTGCCCCGGCCTTAAGCCGAGCCCGCACTTGTGCCCCGGCCTTAAGCCGAGCCCGCACTAGTGCCCTTGCCTTAAGCCAAACCCGCACTTGTGCCCCTGCCTTAAGCCGAGCCCGCACTTGTGCCCCTGCCTTAATCCTAGCCCGCACTTGTGCCCCTGCCTTAAGCCTAGCCCGCACTTGTGCCCCAGCCTTAAGCCTAGCCCGCACTTGTGCCCCTGCCTTAAGCCTAGCCCGCACTTGTGCCCAGGCCTTAAGCCTAGCCCGCACTTGTGCCCAGGCCTTAAGCCTAGCCCGCACTTGTGCCCAGGCCTTAAGCCTAGCCCGCACTTTTGCCCAGGCCTTAAGCCTAGCCCGCACTTGTGCCCAGGCCTTAAGCCTAGCCCGCACTTGTGCCCAGGCCTTAAGCCTAGCCCGCACTTGTGCCAAGGCCTAAAGCCTAGCCCGCACTTGTGCCCAGGCCGTAAGCCTAGCCCACACTTGTGCCCAGGCCTTAAGCCTAGCCCGCACTTGTGCCCCGGCCTTAAGCCTAGCCCGCACTTGTGCCCCGGCCTTAAGCTTAGCCCGCACTTGTGCCCAGGCCTTAAGCCTAGCCCGCACTTGTGCCCAGGCCTTAAGCCTAGCCCGCACTTGTGCCCAGGCCTTAAGCCTGGCTGGCACTTGTGCCCATGCCTTAAGCCTAGCTGGCACTTGTGGCCCCTGCCTTGATCCTAGCCAGCACTGCACTTGTGCCCAGGCCTTAAGCCTAGCCAGCACTTGTGCCCAGGCCTTAAGCCTAGCCCGCACTTGTGCCCCCTGCCTTGATCCTAGCCCGCACTTGTGCCCCTGCCTTAAGCCTAGCCCGCACTTGTGCCCAGGCCTTAAGCCTAGCCCGCACTTGTGCCCAGGCTTTAAGCCTAGCCCGCACTTGTGCCCAGGCCTTAAGCCTAGCCCGCACTTGTGCCCAGGCCTTAAGCCTAGCACGCACTTGTGCCCAGGCCTTAAGCCTAGCCCGCACTTGTGCCCCGGCCTTAAGCCTAGCCCGCACTTGTGCCCCGGCCTTAAGCTTAGCCCGCACTTGTGCCCCGGCCTTAAGCTTAGCCCGCACTTGTGCCCAGGCCTTAAGCCTAGCCCGCACTTGTGCCCCGGCCTTAAGCCTAGCCCGCACTTGTGCCCCGGCCTTAAGCCTAGCCCGCACTTGTGCCCCGGCCTTAAGCCTAGCCCGCACTTGTGCCCCGGCCTTAAGCCTAGCCCGCACTTGTGCCCCGGCCTTAAGCCGAGCCCGCACTTGTGCCCCGGCCTTAAGCCGAGCCCACACTTGTGCCCCGGCCTTAAGCCGAGCCCGCACTTGTGCCCCGGCCTTAAGCCGAGCCCGCACTTGTGCCCCGGCCTTAAGCCGAGCCCGCACTTGTGCCCCGGCCTTAAGCCGAGCCCGCACCAGTGCCCCTGCCTTAAGCCGAACCCGCACTTGTGCCCCTGCCTTAAGCCGAGCCCACACTTGTGCCCCTGCCTTAATCCTAGCCCGCACTTGTGCCCCTGCCTTAAGCCTAGCCCGCACTTGTGCCCCTGCCTTAAGCCTAGCCCGCACTTGTGCCCAGGCCTTGAGCCTAGCACGCACTTGTGCCCAGGCCTTAAGCCTAGCCCGCACTTGTGCCCCGGCCTTAAGCCTAGCCCGCACTTGTGCCCCGGCCTTAAGCTTAGCCCGCACTTGTGCCCAGGCCGTAAGCCTAGCCCGCACTTGTGCCCCGGCCTTAAGCCTAGCCCGCACTTGTGCCCCGGCCTTAAGCCGAGCCC
Organism: Ranitomeya imitator; assembly: GCF_032444005.1. NCBI lineage: Eukaryota > Metazoa > Chordata > Amphibia > Anura > Dendrobatidae > Ranitomeya > Ranitomeya imitator. The sequence goes on from NW_027194009.1 coordinate 155,543, forward strand.
GCACTTGTGCCCCGGCCTTAAGCCGAGCCCGCACTAGTGCCCTTGCCTTAAGCCGAACCCGCACTTGTGCCCCTGCCTTAAGCCGAGCCCGCACTTGTGCCCCTGCCTTAATCCTAGCCCGCACTTGTGCCCCTGCCTTAAGCCTAGCCCGCACTTGTGCCCCAGCCTTAAGCCTAGCCCGCACTTGTGCCCCTGCCTTAAGCCTAGCCCGCACTTGTGCCCAGGCCTTAAGCCTAGCCCGCACTTGTGCCCAGGCCTTAAGCCTAGCCCGCACTTGTGCCCAGGCCTTAAGCCTAGCCCGCACTTTTGCCCAGGCCTTAAGCCTAGCCCGCACTTGTGCTCAGGCCTTAAGCCTAGCCCGCACTTGTGCCCAGGCCTTAAGCCTAGCCCGCACTTGTGCCCAGGCCTAAAGCCTAGCCCGCACTTGTGCCCAGGCCGTAAGCCTAGCCCGCACTTGTGCCCATGCCTTAAGCCTAGCTGGCACTTGTGGCCCCTGCCTTGATCCTAGCCAGCACTGCACTTGTGCCCAGGCCTTAAGCCTAGCCCGCACTTGTGCCCAGGCCTTAAGCCTAGCCCGCACTTGTGCCCCCTGCCTTGATCCTAGCCCGCACTTGTGCCCCTGCCTTAAGCCTAGCCCGCACTTGTGCCCAGGCCTTAAGCCTAGCCCGCACTTGTGCCCAGGCTTTAAGCCTAGCCCGCACTTGTGCCCAGGCCTTAAGCCTAGCCCGCACTTGTGCCCAGGCCTTAAGCCTAGCACGCACTTGTGCCCAGGCCTTAAGCCTAGCCCGCACTTGTGCCCCGGCCTTAAGCCTAGCCCGCACTTGTGCCCCGGCCTTAAGCTTAGCCCGCACTTGTGCCCCGGCCTTAAGCTTAGCCCGCACTTGTGCCCAGGCCTTAAGCCTAGCCCGCACTTGTGCCCCGGCCTTAAGCCTAGCCCGCACTTGTGCCCCGGCCTTAAGCCTAGCCCGCACTTGTGCCCCGGCCTTAAGCCTAGCCCGCACTTGTGCCCCGGCCTTAAGCCTAGCCCGCACTTGTGCCCCGGCCTTAAGCCGAGCCCACACTTGTGCCCCGGCCTTAAGCCGAGCCCGCACTTGTGCCCCGGCCTTAAGCCGAGCCCGCACTTGTGCCCCGGCCTTAAGCCGAGCCCGCACTTGTGCCCCGGCCTTAAGCCGAGCCCGCACTTGTGCCCCGGCCTTAAGCCGAGCCCGCACCAGTGCCCCTGCCTTAAGCCGAACCCGCACTTGTGCCCCTGCCTTAAGCCGAGCCCGCACTTGTGCCCCTGCCTTAATCCTAGCCCGCACTTGTGCCCCTGCCTTAAGCCTAGAACGCACTTGTGCCCCTGCCTTAAGCCTAGCCCGCACTTGTGCCCAGGCCTTGAGCCTAGCACGCACTTGTGCCCAGGCCTTAAGCCTAGCCCGCACTTGTGCCCCGGCCTTAAGCCTAGCCCGCACTTGTGCCCCGGCCTTAAGCCGAGCCCGCACTTGTGCCCCGGCCTTAAGCCGAGCCCGCACCAGTGCCCCTGCCTTAAGCCGAACCCGCACTTGTGCCCCTGCCTTAAGCCGAGCCCGCACTTGTGCCCCTGCCTTAATCCTAGCCCGCACTTGTGCCCCTGCCTTAAGCCTAGAACGCACTTGTGCCCCTGCCTTAAGCCTAGCCCGCACTTGTGCCCAGGCCTTGAGCCTAGCACGCACTTGTGCCCAGGCCTTAAGCCTAGCCCGCACTTGTGCCCCGGCCTTAAGCCTAGCCCGCACTTGTGCCCCGGCCTTAAGCTTAGCCCGCACTTGTGCCCCGGCCTTAAGCTTAGCCCGCACTTGTGCCCAGGCCGTAAGCCTAGCCCGCACTTGTGCCCCGGCCTTAAGCCTAGCCCGCACTTGTGCCCCGGCCTTAAGCCGAGCCCGCACTTGTGCCCCGGCCTTAAGCCGAGCCCGCACTAGTGCCCTTGCCTTAAGCCGAACCCGCACTTGTGCCCCTGCCTTAAGCCGAGCCCGCACTTGTGCCCCTGCCTTAATCCTAGCCCGCACTTGTGCCCCTGCCTTAAGCCTAGCCCGCACTTGTGCCCCAGCCTTAAGCCTAGCCCGCACTTGTGCCCCTGCCTTAAGCCTAGCCCGCACTTGTGCCCAGGCCTTAAGCCTAGCCCGCACTTGTGCCCAGGCCTTAAGCCTAGCCCGCACTTGTGCCCAGGCCTTAAGCCTAGCCCGCACTTTTGCCCAGGCCTTAAGCCTAGCCCGCACTTGTGCCCAGGCCTTAAGCCTAGCCCGCACTTGTGCCCAGGCCTTAAGCCTAGCCCGCACTTGTGCCCAGGCCTAAAGCCTAGCCCGCACTTGTGCCCAGGCCGTAAGCCTAGCCCGCACTTGTGCCCAGGCCTTAAGCCTAGCCCGCACTTGTGCCCCGGCCTTAAGCCTAGCCCGCACTTGTGCCCCGGCCTTAAGCTTAGCCCGCACTTGTGCCCAGGCCTTAAGCCTAGCCCGCACTTGTGCCCAGGCCTTAAGCCTAGCCCGCACTTGTGCCCCGGCCTTAAGCCTAGCCCGCACTTGTGCCCCGGCCTTAAGCCTAGCCCGCACTTGTGCCCAGGCCTTAAGCCTAGCCCGCACTTGTGCCCCCTGCCTTGATCCTAGCCCGCACTTGTGCCCCCTGCCTTGATCCTAGCCCGCACTTGTGCCCAGGCCTTAAGCCTAGCCCGCACTTGTGCCCAGGCCTTAAACCTAGCCCGCACTTGTGCCCCTGCCTTAAGCCTAGCCCGCACTTGTGCCCAGGCCTTAAGCCTAGCCCGCACTTGTGCCCCTGCCTTAAGCCTAGCCCGCACTTGTGCCCCTGCCTTAAGCCTAGCCCGCACTTGTGCCCAGGCCTTAAGCCTAGCCCGCACTTGTGCCCAGGCCTTAAGCCTAGCCCGCTCTTGTGCCCAGGCCTTAAGCCTAGCCCGCACTTTTGCCCAGGCCTTAAGCCTAGCCCGCACTTGTGCCCAGGCCTTAAGCCTAACCCGCACTTGTGCCCAGGCCTTAAGCCTAGCCCGCACTTGTGCCCAGGCCTAAAGCCTAGCCCGCACTTGTGCCCAGGCCTTAAGCCTAGCCCACACTTGTGCCCAGGCCTTAAGCCTAGCCCGCACTTGTGCCCCGGCCTTAAGCCTAGCCCGCACTTGTGCCCCGGCCTTAAGCTTAGCCCGCACTTGTGCCCAGGCCTTAAGCCTAGCCAGCACTTGTGCCCAGGCCTTAAGCCTAGCCCGCACTTGTGCCCCGGCCTTAAGCCTAGCCCGCACTTGTGCCCCGGCCTTAAGCCTAGCCCGCACTTGTGCCCAGGCCTTAAGCCTAGCCCGCACTTGTGCCCAGGCCTTAAGCCTAGCCCGCACTTGTGCCCAGGCCTTAAGCCTAGCCCGCACTTGTGCCTAGGCCTTAAGCCTAGCCCACACTTGTGCCCATGCCTTAAGCCTAGCTGGCACTTGTGGCCTTTGCCTTGATCCTAGCCAGCACTGCACTTGTGCCCAGGCCTTAAGCCTAGCCTGCACTTGTGCCCAGGCCTTAAGCCTAGCCTGCACTTGTGCCCAGACGTTAAGCCTAGCCCGCACTTGTGCCCCCTGCCTTGATCCTAGCCCGCACTTGTGCCCCCTGCCTTGATCCTAGCCCGCACTTGTGCCCAGGCCTTAAGCCTAGCCCGCACTTGTGCCCAGGCCTTAAGCCTAGCCCGCACTTGTGCCCAGGCCTTAAGCCTAGCCCGCACTTGTGCCCAGGCCTTAAGCCTAGCCCGCACTTGTGCCCAGGCCTTAAGCCTAGCCCGCACTTGTGCCCCGGCCTTAAGCCTAGCCCGCACTTGTGCCCCGGCCTTAAGCCTAGCCCGCACTTGTGCCCAGGCCTTAAGCCTAGCCCGCACTTGTGCCCAGGCCTTAAGCCTAGCCCGCACTTGTGCCCAGGCCTTAAGCCTAGCCCGCACTTGTGCCTAGGCCTTAAGCCTAGCCCACACTTGTGCCCATGCCTTAAGCCTAGCTGGCACTTGTGGCCTTTGCCTTGATCCTAGCCAGCACTGCACTTGTGCCCAGGCCTTAAGCCTAGCCTGCACTTGTGCCCAGGCCTTAAGCCTAGCCTGCACTTGTGCCCAGACGTTAAGCCTAGCCCGCACTTGTGCCCCCTGCCTTGATCCTAGCCCGCACTTGTGCCCCCTGCCTTGATCCTAGCCCGCACTTGTGCCCAGGCCTTAAGCCTAGCCCGCACTTGTGCCCAGGCCTTAAACCTAGCCCGCACTTGTCCCCCTGCCTTAAGCCTAGCCCGCACTTGTGCCCAGGCCTTAAGCCTAGCCTGCACTTGTGCCCAGGCCTTAAGCCTAGCCCGCACTTGTGCCCAGGCCTTAAGCCTAGCCCGCACTTGTGCCCAGGCCTTAAGCCTAGCCCGCACTTGTGCCCAGGCCTTAAGCCTAGCCCGCACTTGTGCCCAGGCCTTAAGCCTAGCCCGCACTTGTGCCCAGGCCTTAAGCCTAGCCCGCACTTGTGCCCAGGCCTTAAGCCTAGCCCGCACTTGTGCCCAGGCCTTAAGCCTAGCCCGCACTTGTGCCCAGGCCTTAAGCCTAGCCCGCACTTGTGCCCAGGCGTTAAGCCTAGCCCGCACTTGTGCCCAGGCCTTAAGCCTAGCCCGCACTTGTGCCCAGGCCTTAAGCCTAGCCCGCACTTGTGCCCAGGCCTTAAGCCTAGCCCGCACTTGTGCCCAGGCCTTAAGCCTAGCCCGCACTTGTGCCCAGGCCTTAAGCCTAGCCCGCACTTGTGCCCAGGCCTTAAGCCTAGCCCGCACTTGTGCCCAGGCCTTAAGCCTAGCCCGCACTTGTGCCTAGGCCTTAAGCCTAGCCCACACTTGTGCACATGCCTTAAGCCTAGCTGGCACTTGTGGCCCCTGCCTTGATCCTAGCCAGCACTGCACTTGTGCCCAGGCCTTAATTCTAGCCTGCACTTGTGCCCAGGCCTTAAGCCTAGCCTGCACTTGTGCCCAGGCCTTAAGCCTAGCCCGCACTTGTGCCCCCTGCCTTGATCCTAGCCCGCACTTGTGCCCCCTGCCTTGATCCTAGCCCGCACTTGTGCCCAGGCCTTGAGCCTAGCCCGAACTTGTGCCCAGGCCTTAAGCCTAGCCCGCACTTGTGCCCAGGCCTTAAGCCTAGTCCGCACTTGTGCCCAGGCCTTAAGCCTAGCCCGCACTTGTGCCCAGGCCTTAAGCCTAGCCCGCACTTGTGCCCAGGCCTTAAGCCTAGCCCGCACTTGTGCCCAGGCCTTAAGCCTAGCCCGCACTTGTGCCCAGGCCTTAAGCCTAGCCCGCACTTGTGCCCAGGCCTTAAGCCTAGCCCGCACTTGTGCCCAGGCCTTAAGCCTAGCCCGCACTTGTGCCCAGGCCTTAAGCCTAGCCCGCACTTGTGCCAAGGCCTTAAGCCTAGCCCGCACTTTTGCCCAGGCCTTAAGCCTAGCCCGCACTTGTGCCCAGGCCTTAAGCCTAGCCCGCACTTGTGCCCAGGCCTTAAGCCTAGCCCGCACTTGTGCCAAGGCCTTAAGCCTAGCCCGCACTTGTGCCCAGGCCTTAAGCCTAGCCCGCACTTGTGCCCAGGCCTTAAGCCTAGCCCGCACTTGTGCCCAGGCGTTAAGCCTAGCCCGCACTTGTGCCCAGGCCTTAAGCCTAGCCCGCACTTGTGCCCAGGCCTTAAGCCTAGCCCGCACTTGTGCCCAGGCCTTAAGCCTAGCCCGCACTTGTGCCCAGGCCTTAAGCCTAGCCCGCACTTGTGCCTAGGCCTTAAGCCTAGCCCACACTTGTGCACATGCCTTAAGCCTAGCTGGCACTTGTGGCCCCTGCCTTGATCCTAGCCAGCACTGCACTTGTGCCCAGGCCTTAAGCCTAGCCTGCACTTGTGCCCAGGCCTTAAGCCTAGCCTGCACTTGTGCCCAGGCCTTAAGCCTAGCCCGCACTTGTGCCCCCTGCCTTGATCCTAGCCCGCACTTGTGCCCCCTGGCTTGATCCTAGCCCGCACTTGTGCCCAGGCCTTGAGCCTAGCCCGCACTTGTGCCCAGGCCTTAAGCCTAGCCCGCACATGTGCCCAGGCCTTAAGCCTAGCCCGCACTTGTGCCCAGGCCTTAAGCCTAGCCCGCACTTGTGCCCAGGCCTTAAGCCTAGCCCGCACTTGTGCCCAGGCCTTAAGCCTAGCCCGCACTTGTGCCCAGGCCTTAAGCCTAGCCCGCACTTGTGCCCAGGCCTTAAGCCTAGCCCGCACTTGTGCCCAGGCCTTAAGCCTAGCCCGCACTTGTGCCCAGGCCTTAAGCCTAGCCCGCACTTGTGCCCAGGCGTTAAGCCTAGCCCGCACTTGTGCCCAGGCCTTAAGCCTAGCCCGCACTTGTGCCCAGGCCTTAAGCCTAGCCCGCACTTGTGCCCAGGCCTTAAGCCTAGCCCGCACTTGTGCCCAGGCCATAAGCCTAGCCCGCACTTGTGCCCAGGCCTTAAGCCTAGCCCGCACTTGTGCCCAGGCCTTAAGCCTAGCCCGCACTTGTGCCCAGGCCTTAAGCCTAGCCCGCACTTGTGCCCAGGCCTTAAGCCTAGCCCGCACTTGTGCCCAGGCCTTAAGCCTAGCCCGCACTTGTGCCCAGGCCTTAAGCCTAGCCCGCACTTGTGCCCAGGCCTTAAGCCTAGCCCGCACTTGTGCCCAGGCCTTAAGCCTAGCCCGCACTTGTGCCCAGGCGTTAAGCCTAGCCCGCACTTGTGCCCAGGCCTTAAGCCTAGCCCGCACTTGTGCCCAGGCCTTAAGCCTAGCCCGCACTTGTGCCCAGGCCTTAAGCCTAGCCCGCACTTGTGCCCAGGCCTTAAGCCTAGCCCGCACTTGTGCCCAGGCCTTAAGCCTAGCCCGCACTTGTGCCCAGGCCTTAAGCCTAGCCCGCACTTGTGCCCAGGCCTTAAGCCTAGCCCGCACTTGTGCCCAGGCCTTAAGCCTAGCTCGCACTTGTGCCCAGGCCTTAAGCCTAGCCCGCACTTGTGCCCAGGCCTTAAGCCTAGCCCGCACTTGTGCCCCCTGCCTTGATCCTAGCCAGCACTTGTGCCCAGGCCTTAAGCCTAACCCGCACTTGTGCCCAGGCCTTAAGCCTAGCCTGCACTTTTGAGCCCCTTGAATGCTTGTTTGTTTGTTTTTGTCTTCAGCTTCATGTTGGTTATGCACATAGGGCCAGCTTTACGCTCTTCGCTCTTGTCCCGTCTGAATGCGCATGCACGACTGTAATTGGGGAAGAAGGCATTACCCATTTACGGAGGACAGACAAGAAGTGCCTGGTCGCTTGGAGCATGGGGTTATGGAGAGGCTCCGCACTGTATAACAAAGGATCTAGTCCTAAATGTCCAAGTACAGAGTAGAGGGGTGAAAGCTAGCTCTTCACCCCTATGGGTGCCTAACCCTTTATGCAAAGAGTGCAAAGAGTTAGCTGAATGCCTTAAGCCTAGCCAGCACTTGTGCCCCCTGCCTTGATCCTGGCCAGCACTGCACTTGTGCCCATGCCTTAAGCCTAGCCCGCACTTGTGCCCAGGCCTTAAGCCTGGCTGGCACTTGTGCCCATGCCTTAAGCCTAGCCGGCACTTGTGGCCCCTGCCTTGATCCTAGCCAGCATTGCACTTGTGCCCAGGCCTTAAGCCTAGCCTGCACTTGTGCCCAGGCCTGAAGCCTAGCCTGCACTTGTGCCCAGGCCTTAAGCCTAGCCCGCACTTGTGCCCAGGCCTTAAGCCTAGCCCGCACTTGTGCCCAGGCCTTAAGCCTAACCCGCACTTGTGCCCAGGCCTTAAGCCTAACCCGCACTTGTGCCCAGGCCTTAAGCCTAGCCCGCACTTGTGCCCAGGCCTTAAGCCTAGCCCGCACTTGTGCTCCGGCCTTAAGCCTAGCCCGCACTTGTGCCCCGGCCTTAAGCTTAGCCCGCACTTGTGCCCCGGCCTTAAGCTTAGCCCGCACTTGTGCCCAGGCCTTAAGCCTAGCCCGCACTTGTGCCCAGGCCTTAAGCCTCACCCGCACTTGTGCCCAGGCCTTAAGCCTAGCCCGCACTTGTGCCTCCTGCCTTGATCCTAGCCAGCACTTGTGCCCATGCCTTAAGCCTAGCCGGCACTTGTGGCCCCTGCCTTGATCCTAGCCAGCACTGCACTTGTGCCCAGGCCTTAAGCCTAGCCTGCACTTGTGCCCAGGCCTTAAGCCTAGCCTGCACTTGTGCCCAGGCCTTAAGCCTAGCCCGCACTTGTGCCCAGGCCTTAAGCCTTGCCCGCACTTGTGCCCAGGCCTTAAGCCTAGCCCGCACTTGTGCCCAGGCCTTAAGCCTAACCCGCACTTGTGCCCAGGCCTTAAGCCTAGCCCGCACTTGTGCCCAGGCCTTAAGCCTTGCCCGCACTTGTGCCCAGGCCTTAAGCCTAGCCCGCACTTGTGCCCAGGCCTTAAGCCTAACCCGCACTTGTGCCCAGGCCTTAAGCCTAGCCCGCACTTGTGCCCCTGCCTTAAGCCTAGCCCGCACTTGTGCCCAGGCCTTAAGCCTAGCCCGCACTTGTGCCCAGGCTTTAAGCCTAGCCCGCACTTGTGCCCAGGCCTTAAGCCTAGCCCGCACTTGTGCCCAGGCCTTAAGCCTAGCACGCATTTGTGCCCAGGCCTTAAGCCTAGCCCGCACTTGTGCCCCGGCCTTAAGCCTAGCCCGCACTTGTGCCCCGGCCTTAAGCTTAGCCCGCACTTGTGCCCCGGCCTTAAGCTTAGCCCGCACTTGTGCCCAGGCCTTAAGCCTAGCCCGCACTTGTGCCCCGGCCTTAAGCCTAGCCCACACTTGTGCCCTGGCCTTAAGCCTAGCCCGCACTTGTGCCCCGGCCTTAAGCCTAGCCCGCACTTGTGCCCCGGCCTTAAGCCGAGCCCGCACTTGTGCCCCGGCCTTAAGCCGAGCCCGCACTTGTGCCCCGGCCTTAAGCCGAGCCCGCACTTGTGCCCCGGCCTTAAGCCGAGCCCGCACTTGTGCCCCGGCCTTAAGCTGAGCCCGCACTTGTGCCCCGGCCTTAAGCCGAGCCCGCACCAGTGCCCCTGCCTTAAGCCGAACCCGCACTTGTGCCCCTGCCTTAAGCCGAGCCCGCACTTGTGCCCCTGCCTTAATCCTAGCCCGCACTTGTGCCCCTGCCTTAAGCCTAGCCCGCACTTGTGCCCCTGCCTTAAGCCTAGCCCGCACTTGTGCCCCTGCCTTAAGCCTAGCCCGCACTTGTGCCCAGGCCTTGAGCCTAGCACGCACTTGTGCCCAGGCCTTAAGCCTAGCCCGCACTTATGCCCCGGCCTTAAGCCTAGCCCGCACTTGTGCCCCGGCCTTAAGCTTAGCCCGCACTTGTGCCCCGGCCTTAAGCTTAGCCCGCACTTGTGCCCAGGCCTTAAGCCTAGCCCGCACTTGTGCCCCGGCCTTAAGCCTAGCCCGCACTTGTGCCCCGGCCTTAAGCCGAGCCCGCACTTGTGCCCCGGCCTTAAGCCGAGCCCGCACTAGTGCCCTTGCCTTAAGCCTAGCCCGCACTTGTGCCCCTGCCTTAAGCCGAGCCCGCACTTGTGCCCCTGCCTTAATCCTAGCCCGCACTTGTGCCCCTGCCTTAAGCCTAGCCCGCACTTGTGCCCCAGCCTTAAGCCTAGCCCGCACTTGTGCCCCTGCCTTAAGCCTAGCCCGCACTTGTGCCCAGGCCTTAAGCCTAGCCCGCACTTGTGCCCAGGCCTTAAGCCTAGCCCGCACTTGTGCCCAGGCCTTAAGCCTAGCCCGCACTTTTGCCCAGGCCTTAAGCCTAGCCCGCACTTGTGCCCAGGCCTTAAGCCTAGCCCGCACTTGTGCCCAGGCCTTAAGCCTAGCCCGCACTTGTGCCCAGGCCTAAAGCCTAGCCCGCACTTGTGCCCAGGCCGTAAGCCTAGCCCGCACTTGTGCCCAGGCCTTAAGCCTAGCCCGCACTTGTGCCCCGGCCTTAAGCCTAGCCCGCACTTGTGCCCCGGCCTTAAGCTTAGCCCGCACTTGTGCCCAGGCCTTAAGCCTAGCCCGCACTTGTGCCCAGGCCTTAAGCCTAGCCCGCACTTGTGCCCCGGCCTTAAGCCTAGCCCGCACTTGTGCCCCGGCCTTAAGCCTAGCCCGCACTTGTGCCCAGGCCTTAAGCCTAGCCTGCACTTGTGCCCCCTGCCTTGATCCTAGCCCGCACTTGTGCCCCCTGCCTTGATCCTAGCCCGCACTTGTGCCCAGGCCTTAAGCCTAGCCCGCACTTGTGCCCAGGCCTTAAACCTAGCCCGCACTTGTGCCCCTGCCTTAAGCCTAGCCCGCACTTGTGCCCAGGCCTTAAGCCTAGCCCGCACTTGTGCCCAGGCCTTAAGCCTAGCCCGCACTTGTGCCCAGGCCTTAAGCCTAGCCCGCACTTGTGCCCAGGCCTTAAGCCTAGCACGCACTTGTGCCCAGGCCTTAAGCCTAGCCCGCACTTGTTCCCAGGCCTTAAGCCTAGCCCGCACTTGTGCCCAGGCCTTAAGCCTAGCCCGCACTTGTGCCCAGGCCTTAAGCCTAGCCCGCACTTGTGCCCAGGCCTTAAGCCTAGCCCGCACTTGTGCCCAGGCCTTAAGCCTAGCCCGCACTTGTGCCCAGGCGTTAAGCCTAGCCCGCACTTGTGCCCAGGCCTTAAGCCTAGCCCGCACTTGTGCCCAGGCCTTAAGCCTAGCCCGCACTTGTGCCCAGGCCTTAAGCCTAGCCCGCACTTGTGCCCAGGCCTTAAGCCTAGCCCGCACTTGTGCCCAGGCCTTAAGCCTAGCCCGCACTTGTGCCCAGGCCTTAAGCCTAGCCCGCACTTGTGCCCAGGCCTTAAGCCTAGCCCGCACTTGTGCCCAGGCCTTAAGCCTAGCTCGCACTTGTGCCCAGGCCTTAAGCCTAGCCCGCACTTGTGCCCAGGCCTTAAGCCTAGCCCGCACTTGTGCCCCCTGCCTTGATCCTAGCCAGCACTTGTGCCCAGGCCTTAAGCCTAACCCGCACTTGTGCCCAGGCCTTAAGCCTAGCCTGCACTTTTGAGACCCTTGAATGCTTGTTTGTTTGTTTTTGTCTTCAGCTTCATGTTGGTTATGCACATAGGGCCAGCTTTACGCTCTTCGCTCTTGTCCCGTCTGAATGCGCATGCACGACTGTAATTGGGGAAGAAGGCATTACCCATTTACGGAGGACAGACAAGAAGTGCCTGGTCGCTTGGAGCATGGGGTTATGGAGAGGCTCCGCACTGTATAACAAAGGATCTAGTCCTAAATGTCCAAGTACAGAGTAGAGGGGTGAAAGCTAGCTCTTCACCCCTATGGGTGCCTAACCCTTTATGCAAAGAGTGCAAAGAGTTAGCTGAATGCCTTAAGCCTAGCCAGCACTTGTGCCCCCTGCCTTGATCCTGGCCAGCACTGCACTTGTGCCCATGCCTTAAGCCTAGCCCGCACTTGTGCCCAGGCCTTAAGCCTGGCTGGCACTTGTGCCCATGCCTTAAGCCTAGCCGGCACTTGTGGCCCCTGCCTTGATCCTAGCCAGCACTGCACTTGTGCCCAGGCCTTAAGCCTAGCCTGCACTTGTGCCCAGGCCTGAAGCCTAGCCTGCACTTGTGCCCAGGCCTTAAGCCTAGCCCGCACTTGTGCCCAGGCCTTAAGCCTAGCCCGCACTTGTGCCCAGGCCTTAAGCCTAACCCGCACTTGTGCCCAGGCCTTAAGCCTAACCCGCACTTGTGCCCAGGCCTTAAGCCTAGCCCGCACTTGTGCCCAGGCCTTAAGCCTAGCCCGCACTTGTGCTCCGGCCTTAAGCCTAGCCCGCACTTGTGCCCCGGCCTTAAGCTTAGCCCGCACTTGTGCCCCGGCCTTAAGCTTAGCCCGCACTTGTGCCCAGGCCTTAAGCCTAGCCCGCACTTGTGCCCAGGCCTTAAGCCTCACCCGCACTTGTGCCCAGGCCTTAAGCCTAGCCCGCACTTGTGCCTCCTGCCTTGATCCTAGCCAGCACTTGTGCCCATGCCTTAAGCCTAGCCGGCACTTGTGGCCCCTGCCTTGATCCTAGCCAGCACTGCACTTGTGCCCAGGCCTTAAGCCTAGCCTGCACTTGTGCCCAGGCCTTAAGCCTAGCCTGCACTTGTGCCCAGGCCTTAAGCCTAGCCCGCACTTGTGCCCAGGCCTTAAGCCTTGCCCGCACTTGTGCCCCCTGCCTTGATCCTAGCCCGCACTTGTGCCCCCTGCCTTGATCCTAGCCCGCACTTGTGCCCAGGCCTTAAGCCTAGCCCGCACTTGTGCCCAGGCCTTAAACCTAGCCCGCACTTGTGCCCCTGCCTTAAGCCTAGCCCGCACTTGTGCCCAGGCCTTAAGCCTAGCCCGCACTTGTGCCCCTGCCTTAAGCCTAGCCCGCACTTGTGCCCCTGCCTTAAGCCTAGCCCGCACTTGTGCCCAGGCCTTAAGCCTAGCCCGCACTTGTGCCCAGGCCTTAAGCCTAGCCCGCTCTTGTGCCCAGGCCTTAAGCCTAGCCCGCACTTTTGCCCAGGCCTTAAGCCTAGCCCGCACTTGTGCCCAGGCCTTAAGCCTAACCCGCACTTGTGCCCAGGCCTTAAGCCTAGCCCGCACTTGTGCCCAGGCCTAAAGCCTAGCCCGCACTTGTGCCCAGGCCTTAAGCCTAGCCCACACTTGTGCCCAGGCCTTAAGCCTAGCCCGCACTTGTGCCCCTGCCTTAAGCCTAGCCCGCACTTGTGCCCCGGCCTTAAGCTTAGCCCGCACTTGTGCCCAGGCCTTAAGCCTAGCCAGCACTTGTGCCCAGGCCTTAAGCCTAGCCCGCACTTGTGCCCCGGCCTTAAGCCTAGCCCGCACTTGTGCCCCGGCCTTAAGCCTAGCCCGCACTTGTGCCCAGGCCTTAAGCCTAGCCCGCACTTGTGCCCAGGCCTTAAGCCTAGCCCGCACTTGTGCCCAGGCCTTAAGCCTAGCCCGCACTTGTGCCTAGGCCTTAAGCCTAGCCCACACTTGTGCCCATGCCTTAAGCCTAGCTGGCACTTGTGGCCTTTGCCTTGATCCTAGCCAGCACTGCACTTGTGCCCAGGCCTTAAGCCTAGCCTGCACTTGTGCCCAGGCCTTAAGCCTAGCCTGCACTTGTGCCCAGGCGTTAAGCCTAGCCCGCACTTGTGCCCCCTGCCTTGATCCTAGCCCGCACTTGTGCCCCCTGCCTTGATCCTAGCCCGCACTTGTGCCCAGGCCTTAAGCCTAGCCCGCACTTGTGCCCAGGCCTTAAGCCTAGCCCGCACTTGTGCCCCGGCCTTAAGCCTAGCCCGCACTTGTGCCCCGGCCTTAAGCCTAGCCCGCACTTGTGCCCAGGCCTTAAGCCTAGCCCGCACTTGTGCCCAGGCCTTAAGCCTAGCCCGCACTTGTGCCCAGGCCTTAAGCCTAGCCCGCACTTGTGCCTAGGCCTTAAGCCTAGCCCACACTTGTGCCCATGCCTTAAGCCTAGCTGGCACTTGTGGCCTTTGCCTTGATCCTAGCCAGCACTGCACTTGTGCCCAGGCCTTAAGCCTAGCCTGCACTTGTGCCCAGGCCTTAAGCCTAGCCTGCACTTGTGCCCAGACGTTAAGCCTAGCCCGCACTTGTGCCCCCTGCCTTGATCCTAGCCCGCACTTGTGCCCCCTGCCTTGATCCTAGCCCGCACTTGTGCCCAGGCCTTAAGCCTAGCCCGCACTTGTGCCCAGGCCTTAAACCTAGCCCGCACTTGTGCCCCTGCCTTAAGCCTAGCCCGCACTTGTGCCCAGGCCTTAAGCCTAGCCTGCACTTGTGCCCAGGCCTTAAGCCTAGCCCGCACTTGTGCCCAGGCCTTAAGCCTAGCCCGCACTTGTGCCCAGGCCTTAAGCCTAGCCCGCACTTGTGCCCAGGCCTTAAGCCTAGCCCGCACTTGTGCCCAGGCCTTAAGCCTAGCCCGCACTTGTGCCCAGGCCTTAAGCCTAGCCCGCACTTGTGCCCAGGCCTTAAGCCTAGCCCGCACTTGTGCCCAGGCCTTAAGCCTAGCCCGCACTTGTGCCCAGGCCTTAAGCCTAGCCCGCACTTGTGCCCAGGCGTTAAGCCTAGCCCGCACTTGTGCCCAGGCCTTAAGCCTAGCCCGCACTTGTGCCCAGGCCTTAAGCCTAGCCCGCACTTGTGCCCAGGCCTTAAGCCTAGCCCGCACTTGTGCCCAGGCCTTAAGCCTAGCCCGCACTTGTGCCCAGGCCTTAAGCCTAGCCCGCACTTGTGCCCAGGCCTTAAGCCTAGCCCGCACTTGTGCCCAGGCCTTAAGCCTAGCCCGCACTTGTGCCTAGGCCTTAAGCCTAGCCCACACTTGTGCACATGCCTTAAGCCTAGCTGGCACTTGTGGCCCCTGCCTTGATCCTAGCCAGCACTGCACTTGTGCCCAGGCCTTAATTCTAGCCTGCACTTGTGCCCAGGCCTTAAGCCTAGCCTGCACTTGTGCCCAGGCCTTAAGCCTAGCCCGCACTTGTGCCCCCTGCCTTGATCCTAGCCCGCACTTGTGCCCCCTGCCTTGATCCTAGCCCGCACTTGTGCCCAGGCCTTGAGCCTAGCCCGAACTTGTGCCCAGGCCTTAAGCCTAGCCCGCACTTGTGCCCAGGCCTTAAGCCTAGTCCGCACTTGTGCCCAGGCCTTAAGCCTAGCCCGCACTTGTGCCCAGGCCTTAAGCCTAGCCCGCACTTGTGCCCAGGCCTTAAGCCTAGCCCGCACTTGTGCCCAGGCCTTAAGCCTAGCCCGCACTTTTGCCCAGGCCTTAAGCCTAGCCCGCACTTGTGCCCAGGCCTTAAGCCTAGCCCGCACTTGTGCCCAGGCGTTAAGCCTAGCCCGCACTTGTGCCCAGGCCTTAAGCCTAGCCCGCACTTGTGCCCAGGCCTTAAGCCTAGCCCGCACTTGTGCCCAGGCCTTAAGCCTAGCCCGCACTTGTGCCCAGGCCTTAAGCCTAGCCCGCACTTGTGCCTAGGCCTTAAGCCTAGCCCACACTTGTGCACATGCCTTAAGCCTAGCTGGCACTTGTGGCCCCTGCCTTGATCCTAGCCAGCACTGCACTTGTGCCCAGGCCTTAAGCCTAGCCTGCACTTGTGCCCAGGCCTTAAGCCTAGCCTGCACTTGTGCCCAGGCCTTAAGCCTAGCCCGCACTTGTGCCCCCTGCCTTGATCCTAGCCCGCACTTGTGCCCCCTGCCTTGATCCTAGCCCGCACTTGTGCCCAGGCCTTGAGCCTAGCCCGCACTTGTGCCCAGGCCTTAAGCCTAGCCCGCACATGTGCCCAGGCCTTAAGCCTAGCCCGCACTTGTGCCCAGGCCTTAAGCCTAGCCCGCACTTGTGCCCAGGCCTTAAGCCTAGCCCGCACTTGTGCCCAGGCCTTAAGCCTAGCCCGCACTTGTGCCCAGGCCTTAAGCCTAGCCCGCACTTGTGCCCAGGCCTTAAGCCTAGCCCGCACTTGTGCCCAGGCCTTAAGCCTAGCCCGCACTTGTGCCCAGGCCTTAAGCCTAGCCCGCACTTGTGCCCAGGCGTTAAGCCTAGCCCGCACTTGTGCCCAGGCCTTAAGCCTAGCCCGCACTTGTGCCCAGGCCTTAAGCCTAGCCCGCACTTGTGCCCAGGCCTTAAGCCTAGCCCGCACTTGTGCCCAGGCCATAAGCCTAGCCCGCACTTGTGCCCAGGCCTTAAGCCTAGCCCGCACTTGTGCCCAGGCCTTAAGCCTAGCCCGCACTTGTGCCCAGGCCTTAAGCCTAGCACGCACTTGTGCCCAGGCCTTAAGCCTAGCCCGCACTTGTGCCCAGGCCTTAAGCCTAGCCCGCACTTGTGCCCAGGCCTTAAGCCTAGCCCGCACTTGTGCCCAGGCCTTAAGCCTAGCCCGCACTTGTGCCCAGGCCTTAAGCCTAGCCCGCACTTGTGCCCAGGCGTTAAGCCTAGCCCGCACTTGTGCCCAGGCCTTAAGCCTAGCCCGCACTTGTGCCCAGGCCTTAAGCCTAGCCCGCACTTGTGCCCAGGCCTTAAGCCTAGCCCGCACTTGTGCCCAGGCCTTAAGCCTAGCCCGCACTTGTGCCCAGGCCTTAAGCCTAGCCCGCACTTGTGCCCAGGCCTTAAGCCTAGCCCGCACTTGTGCCCAGGCCTTAAGCCTAGCCCGCACTTGTGCCCAGGCCTTAAGCCTAGCTCGCACTTGTGCCCAGGCCTTAAGCCTAGCCCGCACTTGTGCCCAGGCCTTAAGCCTAGCCCGCACTTGTGCCCCCTGCCTTGATCCTAGCCAGCACTTGTGCCCAGGCCTTAAGCCTAACCCGCACTTGTGCCCAGGCCTTAAGCCTAGCCTGCACTTTTGAGCCCCTTGAATGCTTGTTTGTTTGTTTTTGTCTTCAGCTTCATGTTGGTTATGCACATAGGGCCAGCTTTACGCTCTTCGCTCTTGTCCCGTCTGAATGCGCATGCACGACTGTAATTGGGGAAGAAGGCATTACCCATTTACGGAGGACAGACAAGAAGTGCCTGGTCGCTTGGAGCATGGGGTTATGGAGAGGCTCCGCACTGTATAACAAAGGATCTAGTCCTAAATGTCCAAGTACAGAGTAGAGGGGTGAAAGCTAGCTCTTCACCCCTATGGGTGCCTAACCCATTATGCAAAGAGTGCAAAGAGTTAGCTGAATGCCTTAAGCCTAGCCAGCACTTGTGCCCCCTGCCTTGATCCTGGCCAGCACTGCACTTGTGCCCATGCCTTAAGCCTAGCCCGCACTTGTGCCCAGGCCTTAAGCCTGGCTGGCACTTGTGCCCATGCCTTAAGCCTAGCCGGCACTTGTGGCCCCTGCCTTGATCCTAGCCAGCATTGCACTTGTGCCCAGGCCTTAAGCCTAGCCTGCACTTGTGCCCAGGCCTGAAGCCTAGCCTGCACTTGTGCCCAGGCCTTAAGCCTAGCCCGCACTTGTGCCCAGGCCTTAAGCCTAGCCCGCACTTGTGCCCAGGCCTTAAGCCTAACCCGCACTTGTGCCCAGGCCTTAAGCCTAACCCGCACTTGTGCCCAGGCCTTAAGCCTAGCCCGCACTTGTGCCCAGGCCTTAAGCCTAGCCCGCACTTGTGCTCCGGCCTTAAGCCTAGCCCGCACTTGTGCCCCGGCCTTAAGCTTAGCCCGCACTTGTGCCCCGGCCTTAAGCTTAGCCCGCACTTGTGCCCAGGCCTTAAGCCTAGCCCGCACTTGTGCCCAGGCCTTAAGCCTCACCCGCACTTGTGCCCAGGCCTTAAGCCTAGCCCGCACTTGTGCCTCCTGCCTTGATCCTAGCCAGCACTTGTGCCCATGCCTTAAGCCTAGCCGGCACTTGTGGCCCCTGCCTTGATCCTAGCCAGCACTGCACTTGTGCCCAGGCCTTAAGCCTAGCCTGCACTTGTGCCCAGGCCTTAAGCCTAGCCTGCACTTGTGCCCAGGCCTTAAGCCTAGCCCGCACTTGTGCCCAGGCCTTAAGCCTTGCCCGCACTTGTGCCCAGGCCTTAAGCCTAGCCCGCACTTGTGCCCAGGCCTTAAGCCTAACCCGCACTTGTGCCCAGGCCTTAAGCCTAGCCCGCACTTGTGCCCAGGCCTTAAGCCTTGCCCGCACTTGTGCCCAGGCCTTAAGCCTAGCCCGCACTTGTGCCCAGGCCTTAAGCCTAACCCGCACTTGTGCCCAGGCCTTAAGCCTAGCCCGCACTTGAGCCCCTGCCTTAAGCCTAGCCCGCACTTGTGCCCAGGCCTTAAGCCTAGCCCGCACTTGTGCCCAGGCTTTAAGCCTAGCCCGCACTTGTGCCCAGGCCTTAAGCCTAGCCCGCACTTGTGCCCAGGCCTTAAGCCTAGCACGCATTTGTGCCCAGGCCTTAAGCCTAGCCCGCACTTGTGCCCCGGCCTTAAGCCTAGCCCGCACTTGTGCCCCGGCCTTAAGCTTAGCCCGCACTTGTGCCCCGGCCTTAAGCTTAGCCCGCACTTGTGCCCAGGCCTTAAGCCTAGCCCGCACTTGTGCCCCGGCCTTAAGCCTAGCCCACACTTGTGCCCTGGCCTTAAGCCTAGCCCGCACTTGTGCCCCGGCCTTAAGCCTAGCCCGCACTTGTGCCCCGGCCTTAAGCCGAGCCCGCACTTGTGCCCCGGCCTTAAGCCGAGCCCGCACTTGTGCCCCGGCCTTAAGCCGAGCCCGCACTTGTGCCCCGGCCTTAAGCCGAGCCCGCACTTGTTCCCCGGCCTTAAGCTGAGCCCGCACTTGTGCCCAGGCCTTAAGCCGAGCCCGCACCAGTGCCCCTGCCTTAAGCCGAACCCGCACTTGTGCCCCTGCCTTAAGCCGAGCCCGCACTTGTGCCCCTGCCTTAATCCTAGCCCGCACTTGTGCCCCTGCCTTAAGCCTAGCCCGCACTTGTGCCCCTGCCTTAAGCCTAGCCCGCACTTGTGCCCCTGCCTTAAGCCTAGCCCGCACTTGTGCCCAGGCCTTGAGCCTAGCACGCACTTGTGCCCAGGCCTTAAGCCTAGCCCGCACTTATGCCCCGGCCTTAAGCCTAGCCCGCACTTGTGCCCCGGCCTTAAGCTTAGCCCGCACTTGTGCCCCGGCCTTAAGCTTAGCCCGCACTTGTGCCCAGGCCTTAAGCCTAGCCCGCACTTGTGCCCCGGCCTTAAGCCTAGCCCGCACTTGTGCCCCGGCCTTAAGCCGAGCCCGCACTTGTGCCCCGGCCTTAAGCCGAGCCCGCACTAGTGCCCTTGCCTTAAGCCTAGCCCGCACTTGTGCCCCTGCCTTAAGCCGAGCCCGCACTTGTGCCCCTGCCTTAATCCTAGCCCGCACTTGTGCCCCTGCCTTAAGCCTAGCCCGCACTTGTGCCCCAGCCTTAAGCCTAGCCCGCACTTGTGCCCCTGCCTTAAGCCTAGCCCGCACTTGTGCCCAGGCCTTAAGCCTAGCCCGCACTTGTGCCCAGGCCTTAAGCCTAGCCCGCACTTGTGCCCAGGCCTTAAGCCTAGCCCGCACTTTTGCCCAGGCCTTAAGCCTAGCCCGCACTTGTGCCCAGGCCTTAAGCCTAGCCCGCACTTGTGCCCAGGCCTTAAGCCTAGCCCGCACTTGTGCCCAGGCCTAAAGCCTAGCCCGCACTTGTGCCCAGGCCGTAAGCCTAGCCCGCACTTGTGCCCAGGCCTTAAGCCTAGCCCGCACTTGTGCCCCGGCCTTAAGCCTAGCCCGCACTTGTGCCCCGGCCTTAAGCTTAGCCCGCACTTGTGCCCAGGCCTTAAGCCTAGCCCGCACTTGTGCCCAGGCCTTAAGCCTAGCCCGCACTTGTGCCCCGGCCTTAAGCCTAGCCCGCACTTGTGCCCCGGCCTTAAGCCTAGCCCGCACTTGTGCCCAGGCCTTAAGCCTAGCCTGCACTTGTGCCCCCTGCCTTGATCCTAGCCCGCACTTGTGCCCCCTGCCTTGATCCTAGCCCGCACTTGTGCCCAGGCCTTAAGCCTAGCCCGCACTTGTGCCCAGGCCTTAAACCTAGCCCGCACTTGTGCCCCTGCCTTAAGCCTAGCCCGCACTTGTGCCCAGGCCTTAAGCCTAGCCCGCACTTGTGCCCAGGCCTTAAGCCTAGCCCGCACTTGTGCCCAGGCCTTAAGCCTAGCCCGCACTTGTGCCCAGGCCTTAAGCCTAGCACGCACTTGTGCCCAGGCCTTAAGCCTAGCCCGCACTTGTGCCCAGGCCTTAAGCCTAGCCCGCACTTGTGCCCAGGCCTTAAGCCTAGCCCGCACTTGTGCCCAGGCCTTAAGCCTAGCCCGCACTTGTGCCCAGGCCTTAAGCCTAGCCCGCACTTGTGCCCAGGCCTTAAGCCTAGCCCGCACTTGTGCCCAGGCGTTAAGCCTAGCCCGCACTTGTGCCCAGGCCTTAAGCCTAGCCCGCACTTGTGCCCAGGCCTTAAGCCTAGCCCGCACTTGTGCCCAGGCCTTAAGCCTAGCCCGCACTTGTGCCCAGGCCTTAAGCCTAGCCCGCACTTGTGCCCAGGCCTTAAGCCTAGCCCGCACTTGTGCCCAGGCCTTAAGCCTAGCCCGCACTTGTGCCCAGGCCTTAAGCCTAGCCCACACTTGTGCCCAGGCCTTAAGCCTAGCTCGCACTTGTGCCCAGGCCTTAAGCCTAGCCCGCACTTGTGCCCAGGCCTTAAGCCTAGCCCGCACTTGTGCCCCCTGCCTTGATCCTAGCCAGCACTTGTGCCCAGGCCTTAAGCCTAACCCGCACTTGTGCCCAGGCCTTAAGCCTAGCCTGCACTTTTGAGACCCTTGAATGCTTGTTTGTTTGTTTTTGTCTTCAGCTTCATGTTGGTTATGCACATAGGGCCAGCTTTACGCTCTTCGCTCTTGTCCCGTCTGAATGCGCATGCACGACTGTAATTGGGGAAGAAGGCATTACCCATTTACGGAGGACAGACAAGAAGTGCCTGGTCGCTTGGAGCATGGGGTTATGGAGAGGCTCCGCACTGTATAACAAAGGATCTAGTCCTAAATGTCCAAGTACAGAGTAGAGGGGTGAAAGCTAGCTCTTCACCCCTATGGGTGCCTAACCCTTTATGCAAAGAGTGCAAAGAGTTAGCTGAATGCCTTAAGCCTAGCCAGCACTTGTGCCCCCTGCCTTGATCCTGGCCAGCACTGCACTTGTGCCCATGCCTTAAGCCTAGCCCGCACTTGTGCCCAGGCCTTAAGCCTGGCTGGCACTTGTGCCCATGCCTTAAGCCTAGCCGGCACTTGTGGCCCCTGCCTTGATCCTAGCCAGCACTGCACTTGTGCCCAGGCCTTAAGCCTAGCCTGCACTTGTGCCCAGGCCTGAAGCCTAGCCTGCACTTGTGCCCAGGCCTTAAGCCTAGCCCGCACTTGTGCCCAGGCCTTAAGCCTAGCCCGCACTTGTGCCCAGGCCTTAAGCCTAACCCGCACTTGTGCCCAGGCCTTAAGCCTAACCCGCACTTGTGCCCAGGCCTTAAGCCTAGCCCGCACTTGTGCCCAGGCCTTAAGCCTAGCCCGCACTTGTGCTCCGGCCTTAAGCCTAGCCCGCACTTGTGCCCCGGCCTTAAGCTTAGCCCGCACTTGTGCCCCGGCCTTAAGCTTAGCCCGCACTTGTGCCCAGGCCTTAAGCCTAGCCCGCACTTGTGCCCAGGCCTTAAGCCTCACCCGCACTTGTGCCCAGGCCTTAAGCCTAGCCCGCACTTGTGCCTCCTGCCTTGATCCTAGCCAGCACTTGTGCCCATGCCTTAAGCCTAGCCGGCACTTGTGGCCCCTGCCTTGATCCTAGCCAGCACTGCACTTGTGCCCAGGCCTTAAGCCTAGCCTGCACTTGTGCCCAGGCCTTAAGCCTAGCCTGCACTTGTGCCCAGGCCTTAAGCCTAGCCCGCACTTGTGCCCAGGCCTTAAGCCTTGCCCGCACTTGTGCCCAGGCCTTAAGCCTAGCCCGCACTTGTGCCCAGGCCTTAAGCCTAACCCGCACTTGTGCCCAGGCCTTAAGCCTAGCCCGCACTTGTGCCCAGGCCTTAAGCCTTGCCCGCACTTGTGCCCAGGCCTTAAGCCTAGCCCGCACTTGTGCCCAGGCCTTAAGCCTAACCCGCACTTGTGCCCAGGCCTTAAGCCTAGCCCGCACTTGTGCCCCTGCCTTAAGCCTAGCCCGCACTTGTGCCCAGGCCTTAAGCCTAGCCCGCACTTGTGCCCAGGCTTTAAGCCTAGCCCGCACTTGTGCCCAGGCCTTAAGCCTAGCCCGCACTTGTGCCCAGGCCTTAAGCCTAGCACGCATTTGTGCCCAGGCCTTAAGCCTAGCCCGCACTTGTGCCCCGGCCTTAAGCCTAGCCCGCACTTGTGCCCCGGCCTTAAGCTTAGCCCGCACTTGTGCCCCGGCCTTAAGCTTAGCCCGCACTTGTGCCCAGGCCTTAAGCCTAGCCCGCACTTGTGCCCCGGCCTTAAGCCTAGCCCACACTTGTGCCCTGGCCTTAAGCCTAGCCCGCACTTGTGCCCCGGCCTTAAGCCTAGCCCGCACTTGTGCCCCGGCCTTAAGCCGAGCCCGCACTTGTGCCCCGGCCTTAAGCCGAGCCCACACTTGTGCCCCGGCCTTAAGCCGAGCCCGCACTTGTGCCCCGGCCTTAAGCCGAGCCCGCACTTGTGCCCCGGCCTTAAGCCGAGCCCGCACTTGTGCCCCGGCCTTAAGCCGAGCCCGCACCAGTGCCCCTGCCTTAAGCCGAACCCGCACTTGTGCCCCTGCCTTAAGCCGAGCCCGCACTTGTGCCCCTGCCTTAATCCTAGCCCGCACTTGTGCCCCTGCCTTAAGCCTAGCCCGCACTTGTGCCCCTGCCTTAAGCCTAGCCCGCACTTGTGCCCCTGCCTTAAGCCTAGCCCGCACTTGTGCCCAGGCCTTGAGCCTAGCACGCACTTGTGCCCAGGCCTTAAGCCTAGCCCGCACTTGTGCCCCGGCCTTAAGCCTAGCCCGCACTTGTGCCCCGGCCTTAAGCTTAGCCCGCACTTGTGCCCCGGCCTTAAGCTTAGCCCGCACTTGTGCCCAGGCCTTAAGCCTAGCCCGCACTTGTGCCCCGGCCTTAAGCCTAGCCCGCACTTGTGCCCCGGCCTTAAGCCGAGCCCGCACTTGTGCCCCTGCCTTAAGCCTAGCCCGCACTTGTGCCCCAGCCTTAAGCCTAGCCCGCACTTGTGCCCCTGCCTTAAGCCTAGCCCGCACTTGTGCCCAGGCCTTAATCCTAGCCCGCACTTGTGCCCAGGCCTTAAGCCTAGCCCGCACTTGTGCCCAGGCCTTAAGCCTATCCCGCACTTTTGCCCAGGCCTTAAGCCTAGCCCGCACTTGTGCCCAGGCCTTAAGCCTAGCCCGCACTTGTGCCCAGGCCTTAAGCCTAGCCCGCACTTGTGCCAAGGCCTAAAGCCTAGCCCGCACTTGTGCCCAGGCCGTAAGCCTAGCCCGCACTTGTGCCCAGGCCTTAAGCCTAGCCCGCACTTGTGCCCCGGCCTTAAGCCTAGCCCGCACTTGTGCCCAGGCCTTAAGCCTAGCCCGCACTTGTGCCCAGGCCTTAAGCCTAGCCCGCACTTGTGCCCAGGCCTTAAGCCTGGCTGGCACTTGTGCCCATGCCTTAAGCCTAGCTGGCACTTGTGGCCCCTGCCTTGATCCTAGCCAGCACTGCACTTGTGCCCAGGCCTTAAGCCTAGCCCGCACTTGTGCCCAGGCCTTAAGCCTAGCCCGCACTTGTGCCCCCTGCCTTGATCCTAGCCCGCACTTGTGCCCCTGCCTTAAGCCTAGCCCGCACTTGTGCCCAGGCCTTAAGCCTAGCCCGCACTTGTGCCCAGGCTTTAAGCCTAGCCCGCACTTGTGCCCAGGCCTTAAGCCTAGCCCGCACTTGTGCCCAGGCCTTAAGCCTAGCACGCACTTGTGCCCAGGCCTTAAGCCTAGCCCGCACTTGTGCCCCCTGCCTTGATCCTAGCCAGCACTTGTGCCCAGGCCTTAAGCCTAACCCGCACTTGTGCCCAGGCCTTAAGCCTAGCCTGCACTTTTGAGACCCTTGAATGCTTGTTTGTTTGTTTTTGTCTTCAGCTTCATGTTGGTTATGCACATAGGGCCAGCTTTACGCTCTTCGCTCTTGTCCCGTCTGAATGCGCATGCACGACTGTAATTGGGGAAGAAGGCATTACCCATTTACGGAGGACAGACAAGAAGTGCCTGGTCGCTTGGAGCATGGGGTTATGGAGAGGCTCCGCACTGTATAACAAAGGATCTAGTCCTAAATGTCCAAGTACAGAGTAGAGGGGTGAAAGCTAGCTCTTCACCCCTATGGGTGCCTAACCCTTTATGCAAAGAGTGCAAAGAGTTAGCTGAATGCCTTAAGCCTAGCCAGCACTTGTGCCCCCTGCCTTGATCCTGGCCAGCACTGCACTTGTGCCCAGGCCTTAAGCCTAGCCCGCACTTGTGCCCAGGCCTTAAGCCTAGCCCGCACTTGTGCCCAGGCCTTAAGCCTAGCCCGCACTTGTGCCCAGGCCTTAAGCCTAGCCCGCACTTGTGCCCAGGCCTTAAGCCTAGCCCGCACTTGTGCCCAGGCGTTAAGCCTAGCCCGCACTTGTGCCCAGGCCTTAAGCCTAGCCCGCACTTGTGCCCAGGCCTTAAGCCTAGCCCGCACTTGTGCCCAGGCCTTAAGCCTAGCCCGCACTTGTGCCCAGGCCTTAAGCCTAGCCCGCACTTGTGCCCAGGCCTTAAGCCTAGCCCGCACTTGTGCCCAGGCCTTAAGCCTAGCCCGCACTTGTGCCCAGGCCTTAAGCCTAGCCCGCACTTGTGCCTAGGCCTTAAGCCTAGCCCACACTTGTGCACATGCCTTAAGCCTAGCTGGCACTTGTGGCCCCTGCCTTGATCCTAGCCAGCACTGCACTTGTGCCCAGGCCTTAATTCTAGCCTGCACTTGTGCCCAGGCCTTAAGCCTAGCTTGCACTTGTGCCCAGGCCTTAAGCCTAGCCCGCACTTGTGCCCCCTGCCTTGATCCTAGCCCGCACTTGTGCCCCCTGCCTTGATCCTAGCCCGCACTTGTGCCCAGGCCTTAAGCCTAGCCCGCACTTGTGCCTAGGCCTTAAGCCTAGCCCACACTTGTGCACATGCCTTAAGCCTAGCTGGCACTTGTGGCCCCTGCCTTGATCCTAGCCAGCACTGCACTTGTGCCCAGGCCTTAATTCTAGCCTGCACTTGTGCCCAGGCCTTAAGCCTAGCCCGCACTTGTGCCCCGGCCTTAAGCCTAGCCCGCACTTGTGCCCCGGCCTTAAGCCGAGCCCGCACTTGTGCCCCGGCCTTAAGCCGAGCCCGCACTTGTGCCCCGGCCTTAAGCCGAGCCCGCACTTGTGCCCCGGCCTTAAGCCGAGCCCGCACTTGTTCCCCGGCCTTAAGCTGAGCCCGCACTTGTGCCCAGGCCTTAAGCCGAGCCCGCACCAGTGCCCCTGCCTTAAGCCGAACCCGCACTTGTGCCCCTGCCTTAAGCCGAGCCCGCACTTGTGCCCCTGCCTTAATCCTAGCCCGCACTTGTGCCCCTGCCTTAAGCCTAGCCCGCACTTGTGCCCCTGCCTTAAGCCTAGCCCGCACTTGTGCCCCTGCCTTAAGCCTAGCCCGCACTTGTGCCCAGGCCTTGAGCCTAGCACGCACTTGTGCCCAGGCCTTAAGCCTAGCCCGCACTTATGCCCCGGCCTTAAGCCTAGCCCGCACTTGTGCCCCGGCCTTAAGCTTAGCCCGCACTTGTGCCCCGGCCTTAAGCTTAGCCCGCACTTGTGCCCAGGCCTTAAGCCTAGCCCGCACTTGTGCCCCGGCCTTAAGCCTAGCCCGCACTTGTGCCCCGGCCTTAAGCCGAGCCCGCACTTGTGCCCCGGCCTTAAGCCGAGCCCGCACTAGTGCCCTTGCCTTAAGCCTAGCCCGCACTTGTGCCCCTGCCTTAAGCCGAGCCCGCACTTGTGCCCCTGCCTTAATCCTAGCCCGCACTTGTGCCCCTGCCTTAAGCCTAGCCCGCACTTGTGCCCCAGCCTTAAGCCTAGCCCGCACTTGTGCCCCTGCCTTAAGCCTAGCCCGCACTTGTGCCCAGGCCTTAAGCCTAGCCCGCACTTGTGCCCAGGCCTTAAGCCTAGCCCGCACTTGTGCCCAGGCCTTAAGCCTAGCCCGCACTTTTGCCCAGGCCTTAAGCCTAGCCCGCACTTGTGCCCAGGCCTTAAGCCTAGCCCGCACTTGTGCCCAGGCCTTAAGCCTAGCCCGCACTTGTGCCCAGGCCTAAAGCCTAGCCCGCACTTGTGCCCAGGCCGTAAGCCTAGCCCGCACTTGTGCCCAGGCCTTAAGCCTAGCCCGCACTTGTGCCCCGGCCTTAAGCCTAGCCCGCACTTGTGCCCCGGCCTTAAGCTTAGCCCGCACTTGTGCCCAGGCCTTAAGCCTAGCCCGCACTTGTGCCCAGGCCTTAAGCCTAGCCCGCACTTGTGCCCCGGCCTTAAGCCTAGCCCGCACTTGTGCCCCGGCCTTAAGCCTAGCCCGCACTTGTGCCCAGGCCTTAAGCCTAGCCTGCACTTGTGCCCCCTGCCTTGATCCTAGCCCGCACTTGTGCCCCCTGCCTTGATCCTAGCCCGCACTTGTGCCCAGGCCTTAAGCCTAGCCCGCACTTGTGCCCAGGCCTTAAACCTAGCCCGCACTTGTGCCCCTGCCTTAAGCCTAGCCCGCACTTGTGCCCAGGCCTTAAGCCTAGCCCGCACTTGTGCCCAGGCCTTAAGCCTAGCCCGCACTTGTGCCCAGGCCTTAAGCCTAGCCCGCACTTGTGCCCAGGCCTTAAGCCTAGCACGCACTTGTGCCCAGGCCTTAAGCCTAGCCCGCACTTGTGCCCAGGCGTTAAGCCTAGCCTGCACTTGTGCCCAGGCCTTAAGCCTAGCCCGCACTTGTGCCCAGGCCTTAAGCCTAGCCCGCACTTGTGCCCAGGCCTTAAGCCTAGCCCGCACTTGTGCCCAGGCCTTAAGCCTAGCCCGCACTTGTGCCCAGGCCTTAAGCCTAGCCCGCACTTGTGCCCAGGCCTTAAGCCTAGCCCGCACTTGTGCCCAGGCCTTAAGCCTAGCCCACACTTGTGCCCAGGCCTTAAGCCTAGCTCGCACTTGTGCCCAGGCCTTAAGCCTAGCCCGCACTTGTGCCCAGGCCTTAAGCCTAGCCCGCACTTGTGCCCCCTGCCTTGATCCTAGCCAGCACTTGTGCCCAGGCCTTAAGCCTAACCCGCACTTGTGCCCAGGCCTTAAGCCTAGCCTGCACTTTTGAGACCCTTGAATGCTTGTTTGTTTGTTTTTGTCTTCAGCTTCATGTTGGTTATGCACATAGGGCCAGCTTTACGCTCTTCGCTCTTGTCCCGTCTGAATGCGCATGCACGACTGTAATTGGGGAAGAAGGCATTACCCATTTACGGAGGACAGACAAGAAGTGCCTGGTCGCTTGGAGCATGGGGTTATGGAGAGGCTCCGCACTGTATAACAAAGGATCTAGTCCTAAATGTCCAAGTACAGAGTAGAGGGGTGAAAGCTAGCTCTTCACCCCTATGGGTGCCTAACCCTTTATGCAAAGAGTGCAAAGAGTTAGCTGAATGCCTTAAGCCTAGCCAGCACTTGTGCCCCCTGCCTTGATCCTGGCCAGCACTGCACTTGTGCCCATGCCTTAAGCCTAGCCCGCACTTGTGCCCAGGCCTTAAGCCTGGCTGGCACTTGTGCCCATGCCTTAAGCCTAGCCGGCACTTGTGGCCCCTGCCTTGATCCTAGCCAGCACTGCACTTGTGCCCAGGCCTTAAGCCTAGCCTGCACTTGTGCCCAGGCCTGAAGCCTAGCCTGCACTTGTGCCCAGGCCTTAAGCCTAGCCCGCACTTGTGCCCAGGCCTTAAGCCTAGCCCGCACTTGTGCCCAGGCCTTAAGCCTAACCCGCACTTGTGCCCAGGCCTTAAGCCTAACCCGCACTTGTGCCCAGGCCTTAAGCCTAGCCCGCACTTGTGCCCAGGCCTTAAGCCTAGCCCGCACTTGTGCTCCGGCCTTAAGCCTAGCCCGCACTTGTGCCCCGGCCTTAAGCTTAGCCCGCACTTGTGCCCCGGCCTTAAGCTTAGCCCGCACTTGTGCCCAGGCCTTAAGCCTAGCCCGCACTTGTGCCCAGGCCTTAAGCCTCACCCGCACTTGTGCCCAGGCCTTAAGCCTAGCCCGCACTTGTGCCTCCTGCCTTGATCCTAGCCAGCACTTGTGCCCCGGCCTTAAGCTTAGCCCGCACTTGTGCCCAGGCCTTAAGCCTAGCCCGCACTTGTGCCCAGGCCTTAAGCCTCACCCGCACTTGTGCCCAGGCCTTAAGCCTAGCCCGCACTTGTGCCTCCTGCCTTGATCCTAGCCAGCACTTGTGCCCATGCCTTAAGCCTAGCCGGCACTTGTGGCCCCTGCCTTGATCCTAGCCAGCACTGCACTTGTGCCCAGGCCTTAAGCCTAGCCTGCACTTGTGCCCAGGCCTTAAGCCTAGCCTGCACTTGTGCCCAGGCCTTAAGCCTAGCCCGCACTTGTGCCCAGGCCTTAAGCCTTGCCCGCACTTGTGCCCAGGCCTTAAGCTTAGCCCGCACTTGTGCCCCGGCCTTAAGCTTAGCCCGCACTTGTGCCCAGGCCTTAAGCCTAGCCCGCACTTGTGCCCCGGCCTTAAGCCTAGCCCACACTTGTGCCCTGGCCTTAAGCCTAGCACGCATTTGTGCCCAGGCCTTAAGCCTAGCCCGCACTTGTGCCCAGGCCTTAAGCCTAACCCGCACTTGTGCCCAGGCCTTAAGCCTAGCCCGCACTTGTGCCCAGGCCTTAAGCCTAGCCCGCACTTGTGCCCAGGCCTTAAGCCTAACCCGCACTTGTGCCCAGGCCTTAAGCCTAACCCGCACTTGTGCCCAGGCCTTAAGCCTAGCCCGCACTTGTGCCCAGGCCTTAAGCCTAGCCCGCACTTGTGCTCCGGCCTTAAGCCTAGCCCGCACTTGTGCCCCGGCCTTAAGCTTAGCCCGCACTTGTGCCCCGGCCTTAAGCTTAGCCCGCACTTGTGCCCAGGCCTTAAGCCTAGCCCGCACTTGTGCCCAGGCCTTAAGCCTCACCCGCACTTGTGCCCAGGCCTTAAGCCTAGCCCGCACTTGTGCCTCCTGCCTTGATCCTAGCCAGCACTTGTGCCCATGCCTTAAGCCTAGCCGGCACTTGTGGCCCCTGCCTTGATCCTAGCCAGCACTGCACTTGTGCCCAGGCCTTAAGCCTAGCCTGCACTTGTGCCCAGGCCTTAAGCCTAGCCTGCACTTGTGCCCAGGCCTTAAGCCTAGCCCGCACTTGTGCCCAGGCCTTAAGCCTTGCCCGCACTTGTGCCCAGGCCTTAAGCCTAGCCCGCACTTGTGCCCAGGCCTTAAGCCTAACCCGCACTTGTGCCCAGGCCTTAAGCCTAGCCTGCACTTTTGAGACCCTTGAATGCTTGTTTGTTTGTTTTTGTCTTCAGCTTCATGTTGGTTATGCACATAGGGCCAGCTTTACGCTCTTCGCTCTTGTCCCGTCTGAATGCGCATGCACGACTGTAATTGGGGAAGAAGGCATTACCCATTTACGGAGGACAGACAAGAAGTGCCTGGTCGCTTGGAGCATGGGGTTATGGAGAGGCTCCGCACTGTATAACAAAGGATCTAGTCCTAAATGTCCAAGTACAGAGTAGAGGGGTGAAAGCTAGCTCTTCACCCCTATGGGTGCCTAACCCTTTATGCAAAGAGTGCAAAGAGTTAGCTGAATGCCTTAAGCCTAGCCAGCACTTGTGCCCCCTGCCTTGATCCTGGCCAGCACTGCACTTGTGCCCATGCCTTAAGCCTAGCCCGCACTTGTGCCCAGGCCTTAAGCCTGGCTGGCACTTGTGCCCATGCCTTAAGCCTAGCCGGCACTTGTGGCCCCTGCCTTGATCCTAGCCAGCACTGCACTTGTGCCCAGGCCTTAAGCCTAGCCTGCACTTGTGCCCAGGCCTGAAGCCTAGCCTGCACTTGTGCCCAGGCCTTAAGCCTAGCCCGCACTTGTGCCCAGGCCTTAAGCCTAGCCCGCACTTGTGCCCAGGCCTTAAGCCTAACCCGCACTTGTGCCCAGGCCTTAAGCCTAACCCGCACTTGTGCCCAGGCCTTAAGCCTAGCCCGCACTTGTGCCCAGGCCTTAAGCCTAGCCCGCACTTGTGCTCCGGCCTTAAGCCTAGCCCGCACTTGTGCCCCGGCCTTAAGCTTAGCCCGCACTTGTGCCCCGGCCTTAAGCTTAGCCCGCACTTGTGCCCAGGCCTTAAGCCTAGCCCGCACTTGTGCCCAGGCCTTAAGCCTCACCCGCACTTGTGCCCAGGCCTTAAGCCTAGCCCGCACTTGTGCCTCCTGCCTTGATCCTAGCCAGCACTTGTGCCCATGCCTTAAGCCTAGCCGGCACTTGTGGCCCCTGCCTTGATCCTAGCCAGCACTGCACTTGTGCCCAGGCCTTAAGCCTAGCCTGCACTTGTGCCCAGGCCTTAAGCCTAGCCTGCACTTGTGCCCAGGCCTTAAGCCTAGCCCGCACTTGTGCCCAGGCCTTAAGCCTTGCCCGCACTTGTGCCCAGGCCTTAAGCCTAGCCCGCACTTGTGCCCAGGCCTTAAGCCTAACCCGCACTTGTGCCCAGGCCTTAAGCCTAGCCCGCACTTGTGCCCAGGCCTTAAGCCTTGCCCGCACTTGTGCCCAGGCCTTAAGCCTAGCCCGCACTTGTGCCCAGGCCTTAAGCCTAACCCGCACTTGTGCCCAGGCCTTAAGCCTAGCCCGCACTTGTGCCCCTGCCTTAAGCCTAGCCCGCACTTGTGCCCAGGCCTTAAGCCTAGCCCGCACTTGTGCCCAGGCTTTAAGCCTAGCCCGCACTTGTGCCCAGGCCTTAAGCCTAGCCCGCACTTGTGCCCAGGCCTTAAGCCTAGCACGCATTTGTGCCCAGGCCTTAAGCCTAGCCCGCACTTGTGCCCCGGCCTTAAGCCTAGCCCGCACTTGTGCCCCGGCCTTAAGCTTAGCCCGCACTTGTGCCCCGGCCTTAAGCTTAGCCCGCACTTGTGCCCAGGCCTTAAGCCTAGCCCGCACTTGTGCCCCGGCCTTAAGCCTAGCCCACACTTGTGCCCTGGCCTTAAGCCTAGCCCGCACTTGTGCCCCGGCCTTAAGCCTAGCCCGCACTTGTGCCCCGGCCTTAAGCCGAGCCCGCACTTGTGCCCCGGCCTTAAGCCGAGCCCACACTTGTGCCCCGGCCTTAAGCCGAGCCCGCACTTGTGCCCCGGCCTTAAGCCGAGCCCGCACTTGTGCCCCGGCCTTAAGCCGAGCCCGCACTTGTGCCCCGGCCTTAAGCCGAGCCCGCACCAGTGCCCCTGCCTTAAGCCGAACCCGCACTTGTGCCCCTGCCTTAAGCCGAGCCCGCACTTGTGCCCCTGCCTTAATCCTAGCCCGCACTTGTGCCCCTGCCTTAAGCCTAGCCCGCACTTGTGCCCCTGCCTTAAGCCTAGCCCGCACTTGTGCCCCTGCCTTAAGCCTAGCCCGCACTTGTGCCCAGGCCTTGAGCCTAGCACGCACTTGTGCCCAGGCCTTAAGCCTAGCCCGCACTTGTGCCCCGGCCTTAAGCCTAGCCCGCACTTGTGCCCCGGCCTTAAGCTTAGCCCGCACTTGTGCCCCGGCCTTAAGCTTAGCCCGCACTTGTGCCCAGGCCTTAAGCCTAGCCCGCACTTGTGCCCCGGCCTTAAGCCTAGCCCGCACTTGTGCCCCGGCCTTAAGCCGAGCCCGCACTTGTGCCCCTGCCTTAAGCCTAGCCCGCACTTGTGCCCCAGCCTTAAGCCTAGCCCGCACTTGTGCCCCTGCCTTAAGCCTAGCCCGCACTTGTGCCCAGGCCTTAATCCTAGCCCGCACTTGTGCCCAGGCCTTAAGCCTAGCCCGCACTTGTGCCCAGGCCTTAAGCCTATCCCGCACTTTTGCCCAGGCCTTAAGCCTAGCCCGCACTTGTGCCCAGGCCTTAAGCCTAGCCCGCACTTGTGCCCAGGCCTTAAGCCTAGCCCGCACTTGTGCCAAGGCCTAAAGCCTAGCCCGCACTTGTGCCCAGGCCATAAGCCTAGCCCGCACTTGTGCCCAGGCCTTAAGCCTAGCCCGCACTTGTGCCCCGGCCTTAAGCCTAGCCCGCACTTGTGCCCAGGCCTTAAGCCTAGCCCGCACTTGTGCCCAGGCCTTAAGCCTAGCCCGCACTTGTGCCCAGGCCTTAAGCCTGGCTGGCACTTGTGCCCATGCCTTAAGCCTAGCTGGCACTTGTGGCCCCTGCCTTGATCCTAGCCAGCACTGCACTTGTGCCCAGGCCTTAAGCCTAGCCCGCACTTGTGCCCAGGCCTTAAGCCTAGCCCGCACTTGTGCCCCCTGCCTTGATCCTAGCCCGCACTTGTGCCCCTGCCTTAAGCCTAGCCCGCACTTGTGCCCAGGCCTTAAGCCTAGCCCGCACTTGTGCCCAGGCTTTAAGCCTAGCCCGCACTTGTGCCCAGGCCTTAAGCCTAGCCCGCACTTGTGCCCAGGCCTTAAGCCTAGCACGCACTTGTGCCCAGGCCTTAAGCCTAGCCCGCACTTGTGCCCCCTGCCTTGATCCTAGCCAGCACTTGTGCCCAGGCCTTAAGCCTAACCCGCACTTGTGCCCAGGCCTTAAGCCTAGCCTGCACTTTTGAGACCCTTGAATGCTTGTTTGTTTGTTTTTGTCTTCAGCTTCATGTTGGTTATGCACATAGGGCCAGCTTTACGCTCTTCGCTCTTGTCCCGTCTGAATGCGCATGCACGACTGTAATTGGGGAAGAAGGCATTACCCATTTACGGAGGACAGACAAGAAGTGCCTGGTCGCTTGGAGCATGGGGTTATGGAGAGGCTCCGCACTGTATAACAAAGGATCTAGTCCTAAATGTCCAAGTACAGAGTAGAGGGGTGAAAGCTAGCTCTTCACCCCTATGGGTGCCTAACCCTTTATGCAAAGAGTGCAAAGAGTTAGCTGAATGCCTTAAGCCTAGCCAGCACTTGTGCCCCCTGCCTTGATCCTGGCCAGCACTGCACTTGTGCCCAGGCCTTAAGCCTAGCCCGCACTTGTGCCCAGGCCTTAAGCCTAGCCCGCACTTGTGCCCAGGCGTTAAGCCTAGCCCGCACTTGTGCCCAGGCCTTAAGCCTAGCCCGCACTTGTGCCCAGGCCTTAAGCCTAGCCCGCACTTGTGCCCAGGCCTTAAGCCTAGCCCGCACTTGTGCCCAGGCCTTAAGCCTAGCCCGCACTTGTGCCCAGGCCTTAAGCCTAGCCCGCACTTGTGCCCAGGCCTTAAGCCTAGCCCGCACTTGTGCCCAGGCCTTAAGCCTAGCCCGCACTTGTGCCCAGGCCTTAAGCCTAGCCCGCACTTGTGCCCAGGCCTTAAGCCTAGCCCGCACTTGTGCCTAGGCCTTAAGCCTAGCCCACACTTGTGCACATGCCTTAAGCCTAGCTGGCACTTGTGGCCCCTGCCTTGATCCTAGCCAGCACTGCACTTGTGCCCAGGCCTTAATTCTAGCCTGCACTTGTGCCCAGGCCTTAAGCCTAGCTTGCACTTGTGCCCAGGCCTTAAGCCTAGCCCGCACTTGTGCCCCCTGCCTTGATCCTAGCCCGCACTTGTGCCCCCTGCCTTGATCCTAGCCCGCACTTGTGCCCAGGCCTTAAGCCTAGCCCGCACTTGTGCCTAGGCCTTAAGCCTAGCCCACACTTGTGCACATGCCTTAAGCCTAGCTGGCACTTGTGGCCCCTGCCTTGATCCTAGCCAGCACTGCACTTGTGCCCAGGCCTTAATTCTAGCCTGCACTTGTGCCCAGGCCTTAAGCCTAGCCCGCACTTGTGCCCCGGCCTTAAGCCTAGCCCGCACTTGTGCCCCGGCCTTAAGCCGAGCCCGCACTTGTGCCCCGGCCTTAAGCCGAGCCCGCACTTGTGCCCCGGCCTTAAGCCGAGCCCGCACTTGTGCCCCGGCCTTAAGCCGAGCCCGCACTTGTTCCCCGGCCTTAAGCTGAGCCCGCACTTGTGCCCAGGCCTTAAGCCGAGCCCGCACCAGTGCCCCTGCCTTAAGCCGAACCCGCACTTGTGCCCCTGCCTTAAGCCGAGCCCGCACTTGTGCCCCTGCCTTAATCCTAGCCCGCACTTGTGCCCCTGCCTTAAGCCTAGCCCGCACTTGTGCCCCTGCCTTAAGCCTAGCCCGCACTTGTGCCCCTGCCTTAAGCCTAGCCCGCACTTGTGCCCAGGCCTTGAGCCTAGCACGCACTTGTGCCCAGGCCTTAAGCCTAGCCCGCACTTATGCCCCGGCCTTAAGCCTAGCCCGCACTTGTGCCCCGGCCTTAAGCTTAGCCCGCACTTGTGCCCCGGCCTTAAGCTTAGCCCGCACTTGTGCCCAGGCCTTAAGCCTAGCCCGCACTTGTGCCCCGGCCTTAAGCCTAGCCCGCACTTGTGCCCCGGCCTTAAGCCGAGCCCGCACTTGTGCCCCGGCCTTAAGCCGAGCCCGCACTAGTGCCCTTGCCTTAAGCCTAGCCCGCACTTGTGCCCCTGCCTTAAGCCGAGCCCGCACTTGTGCCCCTGCCTTAATCCTAGCCCGCACTTGTGCCCCTGCCTTAAGCCTAGCCCGCACTTGTGCCCCAGCCTTAAGCCTAGCCCGCACTTGTGCCCCTGCCTTAAGCCTAGCCCGCACTTGTGCCCAGGCCTTAAGCCTAGCCCGCACTTGTGCCCAGGCCTTAAGCCTAGCCCGCACTTGTGCCCAGGCCTTAAGCCTAGCCCGCACTTTTGCCCAGGCCTTAAGCCTAGCCCGCACTTGTGCCCAGGCCTTAAGCCTAGCCCGCACTTGTGCCCAGGCCTTAAGCCTAGCCCGCACTTGTGCCCAGGCCTAAAGCCTAGCCCGCACTTGTGCCCAGGCCGTAAGCCTAGCCCGCACTTGTGCCCAGGCCTTAAGCCTAGCCCGCACTTGTGCCCCGGCCTTAAGCCTAGCCCGCACTTGTGCCCCGGCCTTAAGCTTAGCCCGCACTTGTGCCCAGGCCTTAAGCCTAGCCCGCACTTGTGCCCAGGCCTTAAGCCTAGCCCGCACTTGTGCCCCGGCCTTAAGCCTAGCCCGCACTTGTGCCCCGGCCTTAAGCCTAGCCCGCACTTGTGCCCAGGCCTTAAGCCTAGCCTGCACTTGTGCCCCCTGCCTTGATCCTAGCCCGCACTTGTGCCCCCTGCCTTGATCCTAGCCCGCACTTGTGCCCAGGCCTTAAGCCTAGCCCGCACTTGTGCCCAGGCCTTAAACCTAGCCCGCACTTGTGCCCCTGCCTTAAGCCTAGCCCGCACTTGTGCCCAGGCCTTAAGCCTAGCCCGCACTTGTGCCCAGGCCTTAAGCCTAGCCCGCACTTGTGCCCAGGCCTTAAGCCTAGCCCGCACTTGTGCCCAGGCCTTAAGCCTAGCACGCACTTGTGCCCAGGCCTTAAGCCTAGCCCGCACTTGTGCCCAGGCCTTAAGCCTAGCCCGCACTTGTGCCCAGGCCTTAAGCCTAGCCCGCACTTGTGCCCAGGCCTTAAGCCTAGCCCGCACTTGTGCCCAGGCCTTAAGCCTAGCCCGCACTTGTGCCCAGGCCTTAAGCCTAGCCCGCACTTGTGCCCAGGCGTTAAGCCTAGCCCGCACTTGTGCCCAGGCCTTAAGCCTAGCCCGCACTTGTGCCCAGGCCTTAAGCCTAGCCCGCACTTGTGCCCAGGCCTTAAGCCTAGCCCGCACTTGTGCCCAGGCCTTAAGCCTAGCCCGCACTTGTGCCCAGGCCTTAAGCCTAGCCCGCACTTGTGCCCAGGCCTTAAGCCTAGCCCGCACTTGTGCCCAGGCCTTAAGCCTAGCCCACACTTGTGCCCAGGCCTTAAGCCTAGCTCGCACTTGTGCCCAGGCCTTAAGCCTAGCCCGCACTTGTGCCCAGGCCTTAAGCCTAGCCCGCACTTGTGCCCCCTGCCTTGATCCTAGCCAGCACTTGTGCCCAGGCCTTAAGCCTAACCCGCACTTGTGCCCAGGCCTTAAGCCTAGCCTGCACTTTTGAGACCCTTGAATGCTTGTTTGTTTGTTTTTGTCTTCAGCTTCATGTTGGTTATGCACATAGGGCCAGCTTTACGCTCTTCGCTCTTGTCCCGTCTGAATGCGCATGCACGACTGTAATTGGGGAAGAAGGCATTACCCATTTACGGAGGACAGACAAGAAGTGCCTGGTCGCTTGGAGCATGGGGTTATGGAGAGGCTCCGCACTGTATAACAAAGGATCTAGTCCTAAATGTCCAAGTACAGAGTAGAGGGGTGAAAGCTAGCTCTTCACCCCTATGGGTGCCTAACCCTTTATGCAAAGAGTGCAAAGAGTTAGCTGAATGCCTTAAGCCTAGCCAGCACTTGTGCCCCCTGCCTTGATCCTGGCCAGCACTGCACTTGTGCCCATGCCTTAAGCCTAGCCCGCACTTGTGCCCAGGCCTTAAGCCTGGCTGGCACTTGTGCCCATGCCTTAAGCCTAGCCGGCACTTGTGGCCCCTGCCTTGATCCTAGCCAGCACTGCACTTGTGCCCAGGCCTTAAGCCTAGCCTGCACTTGTGCCCAGGCCTGAAGCCTAGCCTGCACTTGTGCCCAGGCCTTAAGCCTAGCCCGCACTTGTGCCCAGGCCTTAAGCCTAGCCCGCACTTGTGCCCAGGCCTTAAGCCTAACCCGCACTTGTGCCCAGGCCTTAAGCCTAACCCGCACTTGTGCCCAGGCCTTAAGCCTAGCCCGCACTTGTGCCCAGGCCTTAAGCCTAGCCCGCACTTGTGCTCCGGCCTTAAGCCTAGCCCGCACTTGTGCCCCGGCCTTAAGCCTAGCCCGCACTTGTGCCCCGGCCTTAAGCTTAGCCCGCACTTGTGCCCAGGCCTTAAGCCTAGCCCGCACTTGTGCCCAGGCCTTAAGCCTCACCCGCACTTGTGCCCAGGCCTTAAGCCTAGCCCGCACTTGTGCCTCCTGCCTTGATCCTAGCCAGCACTTGTGCCCCGGCCTTAAGCTTAGCCCGCACTTGTGCCCAGGCCTTAAGCCTAGCCCGCACTTGTGCCCAGGCCTTAAGCCTCACCCGCACTTGTGCCCAGGCCTTAAGCCTAGCCCGCACTTGTGCCTCCTGCCTTGATCCTAGCCAGCACTTGTGCCCATGCCTTAAGCCTAGCCGGCACTTGTGGCCCCTGCCTTGATCCTAGCCAGCACTGCACTTGTGCCCAGGCCTTAAGCCTAGCCTGCACTTGTGCCCAGGCCTTAAGCCTAGCCTGCACTTGTGCCCAGGCCTTAAGCCTAGCCCGCACTTGTGCCCAGGCCTTAAGCCTTGCCCGCACTTGTGCCCAGGCCTTAAGCTTAGCCCGCACTTGTGCCCCGGCCTTAAGCTTAGCCCGCACTTGTGCCCAGGCCTTAAGCCTAGCCCGCACTTGTGCCCCGGCCTTAAGCCTAGCCCACACTTGTGCCCTGGCCTTAAGCCTAGCACGCATTTGTGCCCAGGCCTTAAGCCTAGCCCGCACTTGTGCCCAGGCCTTAAGCCTAACCCGCACTTGTGCCCAGGCCTTAAGCCTAGCCCGCACTTGTGCCCAGGCCTTAAGCCTAGCCCGCACTTGTGCCCAGGCCTTAAGCCTAACCCGCACTTGTGCCCAGGCCTTAAGCCTAACCCGCACTTGTGCCCAGGCCTTAAGCCTAGCCCGCACTTGTGCCCAGGCCTTAAGCCTAGCCCGCACTTGTGCTCCGGCCTTAAGCCTAGCCCGCACTTGTGCCCCGGCCTTAAGCTTAGCCCGCACTTGTGCCCCGGCCTTAAGCTTAGCCCGCACTTGTGCCCAGGCCTTAAGCCTAGCCCGCACTTGTGCCCAGGCCTTAAGCCTCACCCGCACTTGTGCCCAGGCCTTAAGCCTAGCCCGCACTTGTGCCTCCTGCCTTGATCCTAGCCAGCACTTGTGCCCATGCCTTAAGCCTAGCCGGCACTTGTGGCCCCTGCCTTGATCCTAGCCAGCACTGCACTTGTGCCCAGGCCTTAAGCCTAGCCTGCACTTGTGCCCAGGCCTTAAGCCTAGCCTGCACTTGTGCCCAGGCCTTAAGCCTAGCCCGCACTTGTGCCCAGGCCTTAAGCCTTGCCCGCACTTGTGCCCAGGCCTTAAGCCTAGCCCGCACTTGTGCCCAGGCCTTAAGCCTAACCCGCACTTGTGCCCAGGCCTTAAGCCTAGCCTGCACTTTTGAGACCCTTGAATGCTTGTTTGTTTGTTTTTGTCTTCAGCTTCATGTTGGTTATGCACATAGGGCCAGCTTTACGCTCTTCGCTCTTGTCCCGTCTGAATGCGCATGCACGACTGTAATTGGGGAAGAAGGCATTACCCATTTACGGAGGACAGACAAGAAGTGCCTGGTCGCTTGGAGCATGGGGTTATGGAGAGGCTCCGCACTGTATAACAAAGGATCTAGTCCTAAATGTCCAAGTACAGAGTAGAGGGGTGAAAGCTAGCTCTTCACCCCTATGGGTGCCTAACCCTTTATGCAAAGAGTGCAAAGAGTTAGCTGAATGCCTTAAGCCTAGCCAGCACTTGTGCCCCCTGCCTTGATCCTGGCCAGCACTGCACTTGTGCCCATGCCTTAAGCCTAGCCCGCACTTGTGCCCAGGCCTTAAGCCTGGCTGGCACTTGTGCCCATGCCTTAAGCCTAGCCGGCACTTGTGGCCCCTGCCTTGATCCTAGCCAGCACTGCACTTGTGCCCAGGCCTTAAGCCTAGCCTGTACTTGTGCCCAGGCCTGAAGCCTAGCCTGCACTTGTGCCCAGGCCTTAAGCCTAGCCCGCACTTGTGCCCAGGCCTTAAGCCTAGCCCGCACTTGTGCCCAGGCCTTAAGCCTAACCCGCACTTGTGCCCAGGCCTTAAGCCTAACCCGCACTTGTGCCCAGGCCTTAAGCCTAGCCCGCACTTGTGCCCAGGCCTTAAGCCTAGCCCGCACTTGTGCTCCGGCCTTAAGCCTAGCCCGCACTTGTGCCCCGGCCTTAAGCTTAGCCCGCACTTGTGCCCCGGCCTTAAGCTTAGCCCGCACTTGTGCCCAGGCCTTAAGCCTAGCCCGCACTTGTGCCCAGGCCTTAAGCCTCACCCGCACTTGTGCCCAGGCCTTAAGCCTAGCCCGCACTTGTGCCTCCTGCCTTGATCCTAGCCAGCACTTGTGCCCATGCCTTAAGCCTAGCCGGCACTTGTGGCCCCTGCCTTGATCCTAGCCAGCACTGCACTTGTGCCCAGGCCTTAAGCCTAGCCTGCACTTGTGCCCAGGCCTTAAGCCTAGCCTGCACTTGTGCCCAGGCCTTAAGCCTAGCCCGCACTTGTGCCCAGGCCTTAAGCCTTGCCCGCACTTGTGCCCAGGCCTTAAGCCTAGCCCGCACTTGTGCCCAGGCCTTAAGCCTAACCCGCACTTGTGCCCAGGCCTTAAGCCTAGCCCGCACTTGTGCCCAGGCCTTAAGCCTTGCCCGCACTTGTGCCCAGGCCTTAAGCCTAGCCCGCACTTGTGCCCAGGCCTTAAGCCTAACCCGCACTTGTGCCCAGGCCTTAAGCCTAGCCCGCACTTGTGCCCCTGCCTTAAGCCTAGCCCGCACTTGTGCCCAGGCCTTAAGCCTAGCCCGCACTTGTGCCCAGGCTTTAAGCCTAGCCCGCACTTGTGCCCAGGCCTTAAGCCTAGCCCGCACTTGTGCCCAGGCCTTAAGCCTAGCACGCATTTGTGCCCAGGCCTTAAGCCTAGCCCGCACTTGTGCCCCGGCCTTAAGCCTAGCCCGCACTTGTGCCCCGGCCTTAAGCTTAGCCCGCACTTGTGCCCCGGCCTTAAGCTTAGCCCGCACTTGTGCCCAGGCCTTAAGCCTAGCCCGCACTTGTGCCCCGGCCTTAAGCCTAGCCCACACTTGTGCCCTGGCCTTAAGCCTAGCCCGCACTTGTGCCCCGGCCTTAAGCCTAGCCCGCACTTGTGCCCCGGCCTTAAGCCGAGCCCGCACTTGTGCCCCGGCCTTAAGCCGAGCCCACACTTGTGCCCCGGCCTTAAGCCGAGCCCGCACTTGTGCCCCGGCCTTAAGCCGAGCCCGCACTTGTGCCCCGGCCTTAAGCCGAGCCCGCACTTGTGCCCCGGCCTTAAGCCGAGCCCGCACCAGTGCCCCTGCCTTAAGCCGAACCCGCACTTGTGCCCCTGCCTTAAGCCGAGCCCGCACTTGTGCCCCTGCCTTAATCCTAGCCCGCACTTGTGCCCCTGCCTTAAGCCTAGCCCGCACTTGTGCCCCTGCCTTAAGCCTAGCCCGCACTTGTGCCCCTGCCTTAAGCCTAGCCCGCACTTGTGCCCAGGCCTTGAGCCTAGCACGCACTTGTGCCCAGGCCTTAAGCCTAGCCCGCACTTGTGCCCCGGCCTTAAGCCTAGCCCGCACTTGTGCCCCGGCCTTAAGCTTAGCCCGCACTTGTGCCCCGGCCTTAAGCTTAGCCCGCACTTGTGCCCAGGCCTTAAGCCTAGCCCGCACTTGTGCCCCGGCCTTAAGCCTAGCCCGCACTTGTGCCCCGGCCTTAAGCCGAGCCCGCACTTGTGCCCCTGCCTTAAGCCTAGCCCGCACTTGTGCCCCAGCCTTAAGCCTAGCCCGCACTTGTGCCCCTGCCTTAAGCCTAGCCCGCACTTGTGCCCAGGCCTTAATCCTAGCCCGCACTTGTGCCCAGGCCTTAAGCCTAGCCCGCACTTGTGCCCAGGCCTTAAGCCTATCCCGCACTTTTGCCCAGGCCTTAAGCCTAGCCCGCACTTGTGCCCAGGCCTTAAGCCTAGCCCGCACTTGTGCCCAGGCCTTAAGCCTAGCCCGCACTTGTGCCAAGGCCTAAAGCCTAGCCCGCACTTGTGCCCAGGCCGTAAGCCTAGCCCGCACTTGTGCCCAGGCCTTAAGCCTAGCCCGCACTTGTGCCCCGGCCTTAAGCCTAGCCCGCACTTGTGCCCAGGCCTTAAGCCTAGCCCGCACTTGTGCCCAGGCCTTAAGCCTAGCCCGCACTTGTGCCCAGGCCTTAAGCCTGGCTGGCACTTGTGCCCATGCCTTAAGCCTAGCTGGCACTTGTGGCCCCTGCCTTGATCCTAGCCAGCACTGCACTTGTGCCCAGGCCTTAAGCCTAGCCCGCACTTGTGCCCAGGCCTTAAGCCTAGCCCGCACTTGTGCCCCCTGCCTTGATCCTAGCCCGCACTTGTGCCCCTGCCTTAAGCCTAGCCCGCACTTGTGCCCAGGCCTTAAGCCTAGCCCGCACTTGTGCCCAGGCTTTAAGCCTAGCCCGCACTTGTGCCCAGGCCTTAAGCCTAGCCCGCACTTGTGCCCAGGCCTTAAGCCTAGCACGCACTTGTGCCCAGGCCTTAAGCCTAGCCCGCACTTGTGCCCCCTGCCTTGATCCTAGCCAGCACTTGTGCCCAGGCCTTAAGCCTAACCCGCACTTGTGCCCAGGCCTTAAGCCTAGCCTGCACTTTTGAGACCCTTGAATGCTTGTTTGTTTGTTTTTGTCTTCAGCTTCATGTTGGTTATGCACATAGGGCCAGCTTTACGCTCTTCGCTCTTGTCCCGTCTGAATGCGCATGCACGACTGTAATTGGGGAAGAAGGCATTACCCATTTACGGAGGACAGACAAGAAGTGCCTGGTCGCTTGGAGCATGGGGTTATGGAGAGGCTCCGCACTGTATAACAAAGGATCTAGTCCTAAATGTCCAAGTACAGAGTAGAGGGGTGAAAGCTAGCTCTTCACCCCTATGGGTGCCTAACCCTTTATGCAAAGAGTGCAAAGAGTTAGCTGAATGCCTTAAGCCTAGCCAGCACTTGTGCCCCCTGCCTTGATCCTGGCCAGCACTGCACTTGTGCCCAGGCCTTAAGCCTAGCCCGCACTTGTGCCCAGGCCTTAAGCCTAGCCCGCACTTGTGCCCAGGCCTTAAGCCTAGCCCGCACTTGTGCCCAGGCCTTAAGCCTAGCCCGCACTTGTGCCCAGGCCTTAAGCCTAGCCCGCACTTGTGCCCAGGCGTTAAGCCTAGCCCGCACTTGTGCCCAGGCCTTAAGCCTAGCCCGCACTTGTGCCCAGGCCTTAAGCCTAGCCCGCACTTGTGCCCAGGCCTTAAGCCTAGCCCGCACTTGTGCCCAGGCCTTAAGCCTAGCCCGCACTTGTGCCCAGGCCTTAAGCCTAGCCCGCACTTGTGCCCAGGCCTTAAGCCTAGCCCGCACTTGTGCCCAGGCCTTAAGCCTAGCCCGCACTTGTGCCTAGGCCTTAAGCCTAGCCCACACTTGTGCACATGCCTTAAGCCTAGCTGGCACTTGTGGCCCCTGCCTTGATCCTAGCCAGCACTGCACTTGTGCCCAGGCCTTAATTCTAGCCTGCACTTGTGCCCAGGCCTTAAGCCTAGCTTGCACTTGTGCCCAGGCCTTAAGCCTAGCCCGCACTTGTGCCCCCTGCCTTGATCCTAGCCCGCACTTGTGCCCCCTGCCTTGATCCTAGCCCGCACTTGTGCCCAGGCCTTAAGCCTAGCCCGCACTTGTGCCTAGGCCTTAAGCCTAGCCCACACTTGTGCACATGCCTTAAGCCTAGCTGGCACTTGTGGCCCCTGCCTTGATCCTAGCCAGCACTGCACTTGTGCCCAGGCCTTAATTCTAGCCTGCACTTGTGCCCAGGCCTTAAGCCTAGCCCGCACTTGTGCCCCGGCCTTAAGCCTAGCCCGCACTTGTGCCCCGGCCTTAAGCCGAGCCCGCACTTGTGCCCCGGCCTTAAGCCGAGCCCGCACTTGTGCCCCGGCCTTAAGCCGAGCCCGCACTTGTGCCCCGGCCTTAAGCCGAGCCCGCACTTGTTCCCCGGCCTTAAGCTGAGCCCGCACTTGTGCCCAGGCCTTAAGCCGAGCCCGCACCAGTGCCCCTGCCTTAAGCCGAACCCGCACTTGTGCCCCTGCCTTAAGCCGAGCCCGCACTTGTGCCCCTGCCTTAATCCTAGCCCGCACTT
The DNA here is from genome assembly GCF_032444005.1 of Ranitomeya imitator. Taxonomy (NCBI): domain Eukaryota; kingdom Metazoa; phylum Chordata; class Amphibia; order Anura; family Dendrobatidae; genus Ranitomeya; species Ranitomeya imitator. The sequence goes on from NW_027194009.1 coordinate 197,987, forward strand.
GTGCCCCTGCCTTAAGCCTAGCCCGCACTTGTGCCCCTGCCTTAAGCCTAGCCCGCACTTGTGCCCCTGCCTTAAGCCTAGCCCGCACTTGTGCCCAGGCCTTGAGCCTAGCACGCACTTGTGCCCAGGCCTTAAGCCTAGCCCGCACTTATGCCCCGGCCTTAAGCCTAGCCCGCACTTGTGCCCCGGCCTTAAGCTTAGCCCGCACTTGTGCCCCGGCCTTAAGCTTAGCCCGCACTTGTGCCCAGGCCTTAAGCCTAGCCCGCACTTGTGCCCCGGCCTTAAGCCTAGCCCGCACTTGTGCCCCGGCCTTAAGCCGAGCCCGCACTTGTGCCCCGGCCTTAAGCCGAGCCCGCACTAGTGCCCTTGCCTTAAGCCTAGCCCGCACTTGTGCCCCTGCCTTAAGCCGAGCCCGCACTTGTGCCCCTGCCTTAATCCTAGCCCGCACTTGTGCCCCTGCCTTAAGCCTAGCCCGCACTTGTGCCCCAGCCTTAAGCCTAGCCCGCACTTGTGCCCCTGCCTTAAGCCTAGCCCGCACTTGTGCCCAGGCCTTAAGCCTAGCCCGCACTTGTGCCCAGGCCTTAAGCCTAGCCCGCACTTGTGCCCAGGCCTTAAGCCTAGCCCGCACTTTTGCCCAGGCCTTAAGCCTAGCCCGCACTTGTGCCCAGGCCTTAAGCCTAGCCCGCACTTGTGCCCAGGCCTTAAGCCTAGCCCGCACTTGTGCCCAGGCCTAAAGCCTAGCCCGCACTTGTGCCCAGGCCGTAAGCCTAGCCCGCACTTGTGCCCAGGCCTTAAGCCTAGCCCGCACTTGTGCCCCGGCCTTAAGCCTAGCCCGCACTTGTGCCCCGGCCTTAAGCTTAGCCCGCACTTGTGCCCAGGCCTTAAGCCTAGCCCGCACTTGTGCCCAGGCCTTAAGCCTAGCCCGCACTTGTGCCCCGGCCTTAAGCCTAGCCCGCACTTGTGCCCCGGCCTTAAGCCTAGCCCGCACTTGTGCCCAGGCCTTAAGCCTAGCCTGCACTTGTGCCCCCTGCCTTGATCCTAGCCCGCACTTGTGCCCCCTGCCTTGATCCTAGCCCGCACTTGTGCCCAGGCCTTAAGCCTAGCCCGCACTTGTGCCCAGGCCTTAAACCTAGCCCGCACTTGTGCCCCTGCCTTAAGCCTAGCCCGCACTTGTGCCCAGGCCTTAAGCCTAGCCCGCACTTGTGCCCAGGCCTTAAGCCTAGCCCGCACTTGTGCCCAGGCCTTAAGCCTAGCCCGCACTTGTGCCCAGGCCTTAAGCCTAGCACGCACTTGTGCCCAGGCCTTAAGCCTAGCCCGCACTTGTGCCCAGGCCTTAAGCCTAGCCCGCACTTGTGCCCAGGCCTTAAGCCTAGCCCGCACTTGTGCCCAGGCCTTAAGCCTAGCCCGCACTTGTGCCCAGGCCTTAAGCCTAGCCCGCACTTGTGCCCAGGCCTTAAGCCTAGCCCGCACTTGTGCCCAGGCGTTAAGCCTAGCCCGCACTTGTGCCCAGGCCTTAAGCCTAGCCCGCACTTGTGCCCAGGCCTTAAGCCTAGCCCGCACTTGTGCCCAGGCCTTAAGCCTAGCCCGCACTTGTGCCCAGGCCTTAAGCCTAGCCCGCACTTGTGCCCAGGCCTTAAGCCTAGCCCGCACTTGTGCCCAGGCCTTAAGCCTAGCCCGCACTTGTGCCCAGGCCTTAAGCCTAGCCCACACTTGTGCCCAGGCCTTAAGCCTAGCTCGCACTTGTGCCCAGGCCTTAAGCCTAGCCCGCACTTGTGCCCAGGCCTTAAGCCTAGCCCGCACTTGTGCCCCCTGCCTTGATCCTAGCCAGCACTTGTGCCCAGGCCTTAAGCCTAACCCGCACTTGTGCCCAGGCCTTAAGCCTAGCCTGCACTTTTGAGACCCTTGAATGCTTGTTTGTTTGTTTTTGTCTTCAGCTTCATGTTGGTTATGCACATAGGGCCAGCTTTACGCTCTTCGCTCTTGTCCCGTCTGAATGCGCATGCACGACTGTAATTGGGGAAGAAGGCATTACCCATTTACGGAGGACAGACAAGAAGTGCCTGGTCGCTTGGAGCATGGGGTTATGGAGAGGCTCCGCACTGTATAACAAAGGATCTAGTCCTAAATGTCCAAGTACAGAGTAGAGGGGTGAAAGCTAGCTCTTCACCCCTATGGGTGCCTAACCCTTTATGCAAAGAGTGCAAAGAGTTAGCTGAATGCCTTAAGCCTAGCCAGCACTTGTGCCCCCTGCCTTGATCCTGGCCAGCACTGCACTTGTGCCCATGCCTTAAGCCTAGCCCGCACTTGTGCCCAGGCCTTAAGCCTGGCTGGCACTTGTGCCCATGCCTTAAGCCTAGCCGGCACTTGTGGCCCCTGCCTTGATCCTAGCCAGCACTGCACTTGTGCCCAGGCCTTAAGCCTAGCCTGCACTTGTGCCCAGGCCTGAAGCCTAGCCTGCACTTGTGCCCAGGCCTTAAGCCTAGCCCGCACTTGTGCCCAGGCCTTAAGCCTAGCCCGCACTTGTGCCCAGGCCTTAAGCCTAACCCGCACTTGTGCCCAGGCCTTAAGCCTAACCCGCACTTGTGCCCAGGCCTTAAGCCTAGCCCGCACTTGTGCCCAGGCCTTAAGCCTAGCCCGCACTTGTGCTCCGGCCTTAAGCCTAGCCCGCACTTGTGCCCCGGCCTTAAGCTTAGCCCGCACTTGTGCCCCGGCCTTAAGCTTAGCCCGCACTTGTGCCCAGGCCTTAAGCCTAGCCCGCACTTGTGCCCAGGCCTTAAGCCTCACCCGCACTTGTGCCCAGGCCTTAAGCCTAGCCCGCACTTGTGCCTCCTGCCTTGATCCTAGCCAGCACTTGTGCCCCGGCCTTAAGCTTAGCCCGCACTTGTGCCCAGGCCTTAAGCCTAGCCCGCACTTGTGCCCAGGCCTTAAGCCTCACCCGCACTTGTGCCCAGGCCTTAAGCCTAGCCCGCACTTGTGCCTCCTGCCTTGATCCTAGCCAGCACTTGTGCCCATGCCTTAAGCCTAGCCGGCACTTGTGGCCCCTGCCTTGATCCTAGCCAGCACTGCACTTGTGCCCAGGCCTTAAGCCTAGCCTGCACTTGTGCCCAGGCCTTAAGCCTAGCCTGCACTTGTGCCCAGGCCTTAAGCCTAGCCCGCACTTGTGCCCAGGCCTTAAGCCTTGCCCGCACTTGTGCCCAGGCCTTAAGCTTAGCCCGCACTTGTGCCCCGGCCTTAAGCTTAGCCCGCACTTGTGCCCAGGCCTTAAGCCTAGCCCGCACTTGTGCCCCGGCCTTAAGCCTAGCCCACACTTGTGCCCTGGCCTTAAGCCTAGCACGCATTTGTGCCCAGGCCTTAAGCCTAGCCCGCACTTGTGCCCAGGCCTTAAGCCTAACCCGCACTTGTGCCCAGGCCTTAAGCCTAGCCCGCACTTGTGCCCAGGCCTTAAGCCTAGCCCGCACTTGTGCCCAGGCCTTAAGCCTAACCCGCACTTGTGCCCAGGCCTTAAGCCTAACCCGCACTTGTGCCCAGGCCTTAAGCCTAGCCCGCACTTGTGCCCAGGCCTTAAGCCTAGCCCGCACTTGTGCTCCGGCCTTAAGCCTAGCCCGCACTTGTGCCCCGGCCTTAAGCTTAGCCCGCACTTGTGCCCCGGCCTTAAGCTTAGCCCGCACTTGTGCCCAGGCCTTAAGCCTAGCCCGCACTTGTGCCCAGGCCTTAAGCCTCACCCGCACTTGTGCCCAGGCCTTAAGCCTAGCCCGCACTTGTGCCTCCTGCCTTGATCCTAGCCAGCACTTGTGCCCATGCCTTAAGCCTAGCCGGCACTTGTGGCCCCTGCCTTGATCCTAGCCAGCACTGCACTTGTGCCCAGGCCTTAAGCCTAGCCTGCACTTGTGCCCAGGCCTTAAGCCTAGCCTGCACTTGTGCCCAGGCCTTAAGCCTAGCCCGCACTTGTGCCCAGGCCTTAAGCCTTGCCCGCACTTGTGCCCAGGCCTTAAGCCTAGCCCGCACTTGTGCCCAGGCCTTAAGCCTAACCCGCACTTGTGCCCAGGCCTTAAGCCTAGCCCGCACTTGTGCCCAGGCCTTAAGCCTTGCCCGCACTTGTGCCCAGGCCTTAAGCCTAGCCCGCACTTGTGCCCAGGCCTTAAGCCTAACCCGCACTTGTGCCCAGGCCTTAAGCCTAGCCCGCACTTGTGCCCCTGCCTTAAGCCTAGCCCGCACTTGTGCCCAGGCCTTAAGCCTAGCCCGCACTTGTGCCCAGGCTTTAAGCCTAGCCCGCACTTGTGCCCAGGCCTTAAGCCTAGCCCGCACTTGTGCCCAGGCCTTAAGCCTAGCACGCATTTGTGCCCAGGCCTTAAGCCTAGCCCGCACTTGTGCCCCGGCCTTAAGCCTAGCCCGCACTTGTGCCCCGGCCTTAAGCTTAGCCCGCACTTGTGCCCCGGCCTTAAGCTTAGCCCGCACTTGTGCCCAGGCCTTAAGCCTAGCCCGCACTTGTGCCCCGGCCTTAAGCCTAGCCCACACTTGTGCCCTGGCCTTAAGCCTAGCCCGCACTTGTGCCCCGGCCTTAAGCCTAGCCCGCACTTGTGCCCCGGCCTTAAGCCGAGCCCGCACTTGTGCCCCGGCCTTAAGCCGAGCCCACACTTGTGCCCCGGCCTTAAGCCGAGCCCGCACTTGTGCCCCGGCCTTAAGCCGAGCCCGCACTTGTGCCCCGGCCTTAAGCCGAGCCCGCACTTGTGCCCCGGCCTTAAGCCGAGCCCGCACCAGTGCCCCTGCCTTAAGCCGAACCCGCACTTGTGCCCCTGCCTTAAGCCGAGCCCGCACTTGTGCCCCTGCCTTAATCCTAGCCCGCACTTGTGCCCCTGCCTTAAGCCTAGCCCGCACTTGTGCCCCTGCCTTAAGCCTAGCCCGCACTTGTGCCCCTGCCTTAAGCCTAGCCCGCACTTGTGCCCAGGCCTTGAGCCTAGCACGCACTTGTGCCCAGGCCTTAAGCCTAGCCCGCACTTGTGCCCCGGCCTTAAGCCTAGCCCGCACTTGTGCCCCGGCCTTAAGCTTAGCCCGCACTTGTGCCCCGGCCTTAAGCTTAGCCCGCACTTGTGCCCAGGCCTTAAGCCTAGCCCGCACTTGTGCCCCGGCCTTAAGCCTAGCCCGCACTTGTGCCCCGGCCTTAAGCCGAGCCCGCACTTGTGCCCCTGCCTTAAGCCTAGCCCGCACTTGTGCCCCAGCCTTAAGCCTAGCCCGCACTTGTGCCCCTGCCTTAAGCCTAGCCCGCACTTGTGCCCAGGCCTTAATCCTAGCCCGCACTTGTGCCCAGGCCTTAAGCCTAGCCCGCACTTGTGCCCAGGCCTTAAGCCTATCCCGCACTTTTGCCCAGGCCTTAAGCCTAGCCCGCACTTGTGCCCAGGCCTTAAGCCTAGCCCGCACTTGTGCCCAGGCCTTAAGCCTAGCCCGCACTTGTGCCAAGGCCTAAAGCCTAGCCCGCACTTGTGCCCAGGCCGTAAGCCTAGCCCGCACTTGTGCCCAGGCCTTAAGCCTAGCCCGCACTTGTGCCCCGGCCTTAAGCCTAGCCCGCACTTGTGCCCAGGCCTTAAGCCTAGCCCGCACTTGTGCCCAGGCCTTAAGCCTAGCCCGCACTTGTGCCCAGGCCTTAAGCCTGGCTGGCACTTGTGCCCATGCCTTAAGCCTAGCTGGCACTTGTGGCCCCTGCCTTGATCCTAGCCAGCACTGCACTTGTGCCCAGGCCTTAAGCCTAGCCCGCACTTGTGCCCAGGCCTTAAGCCTAGCCCGCACTTGTGCCCCCTGCCTTGATCCTAGCCCGCACTTGTGCCCCTGCCTTAAGCCTAGCCCGCACTTGTGCCCAGGCCTTAAGCCTAGCCCGCACTTGTGCCCAGGCTTTAAGCCTAGCCCGCACTTGTGCCCAGGCCTTAAGCCTAGCCCGCACTTGTGCCCAGGCCTTAAGCCTAGCACGCACTTGTGCCCAGGCCTTAAGCCTAGCCCGCACTTGTGCCCCCTGCCTTGATCCTAGCCAGCACTTGTGCCCAGGCCTTAAGCCTAACCCGCACTTGTGCCCAGGCCTTAAGCCTAGCCTGCACTTTTGAGACCCTTGAATGCTTGTTTGTTTGTTTTTGTCTTCAGCTTCATGTTGGTTATGCACATAGGGCCAGCTTTACGCTCTTCGCTCTTGTCCCGTCTGAATGCGCATGCACGACTGTAATTGGGGAAGAAGGCATTACCCATTTACGGAGGACAGACAAGAAGTGCCTGGTCGCTTGGAGCATGGGGTTATGGAGAGGCTCCGCACTGTATAACAAAGGATCTAGTCCTAAATGTCCAAGTACAGAGTAGAGGGGTGAAAGCTAGCTCTTCACCCCTATGGGTGCCTAACCCTTTATGCAAAGAGTGCAAAGAGTTAGCTGAATGCCTTAAGCCTAGCCAGCACTTGTGCCCCCTGCCTTGATCCTGGCCAGCACTGCACTTGTGCCCAGGCCTTAAGCCTAGCCCGCACTTGTGCCCAGGCCTTAAGCCTAGCCCGCACTTGTGCCCAGGCCTTAAGCCTAGCCCGCACTTGTGCCCAGGCCTTAAGCCTAGCCCGCACTTGTGCCCAGGCCTTAAGCCTAGCCCGCACTTGTGCCCAGGCGTTAAGCCTAGCCCGCACTTGTGCCCAGGCCTTAAGCCTAGCCCGCACTTGTGCCCAGGCCTTAAGCCTAGCCCGCACTTGTGCCCAGGCCTTAAGCCTAGCCCGCACTTGTGCCCAGGCCTTAAGCCTAGCCCGCACTTGTGCCCAGGCCTTAAGCCTAGCCCGCACTTGTGCCCAGGCCTTAAGCCTAGCCCGCACTTGTGCCCAGGCCTTAAGCCTAGCCCGCACTTGTGCCTAGGCCTTAAGCCTAGCCCACACTTGTGCACATGCCTTAAGCCTAGCTGGCACTTGTGGCCCCTGCCTTGATCCTAGCCAGCACTGCACTTGTGCCCAGGCCTTAATTCTAGCCTGCACTTGTGCCCAGGCCTTAAGCCTAGCTTGCACTTGTGCCCAGGCCTTAAGCCTAGCCCGCACTTGTGCCCCCTGCCTTGATCCTAGCCCGCACTTGTGCCCCCTGCCTTGATCCTAGCCCGCACTTGTGCCCAGGCCTTGAGCCTAGCCCGAACTTGTGCCCAGGCCTTAAGCCTAGCCCGCACTTGTGCCCAGGCCTTAAGCCTAGTCCGCACTTGTGCCCAGGCCTTAAGCCTAGCCCGCACTTGTGCCCAGGCCTTAAGCCTAGCCCGCACTTGTGCCCAGGCCTTAAGCCTAGCCCGCACTTGTGCCCAGGCCTTAAGCCTAGCCCGCACTTGTGCCCAGGCCTTAAGCCTAGCCCGCACTTGTGCCCAGGCCTTAAGCCTAGCCCGCACTTGTGCCCAGGCCTTAAGCCTAGCCCGCACTTGTGCCCAGGCCTTAAGCCTAGCCCGCACTTGTGCCAAGGCCTTAAGCCTAGCCCGCACTTTTGCCCAGGCCTTAAGCCTAGCCCGCACTTGTGCCCAGGCCTTAAGCCTAGCCCGCACTTGTGCCCAGGCGTTAAGCCTAGCCCGCACTTGTGCCCAGGCCTTAAGCCTAGCCCGCACTTGTGCCCAGGCCTTAAGCCTAGCCCGCACTTGTGCCCAGGCCTTAAGCCTAGCCCGCACTTGTGCCCAGGCCTTAAGCCTAGCCCGCACTTGTGCCTAGGCCTTAAGCCTAGCCCACACTTGTGCACATGCCTTAAGCCTAGCTGGCACTTGTGGCCCCTGCCTTGATCCTAGCCAGCACTGCACTTGTGCCCAGGCCTTAAGCCTAGCCTGCACTTGTGCCCAGGCCTTAAGCCTAGCCTGCACTTGTGCCCAGGCCTTAAGCCTAGCCCGCACTTGTGCCCCCTGCCTTGATCCTAGCCCGCACTTGTGCCCCCTGGCTTGATCCTAGCCCGCACTTGTGCCCAGGCCTTGAGCCTAGCCCGCACTTGTGCCCAGGCCTTAAGCCTAGCCCGCACATGTGCCCAGGCCTTAAGCCTAGCCCGCACTTGTGCCCAGGCCTTAAGCCTAGCCCGCACTTGTGCCCAGGCCTTAAGCCTTGCCCGCACTTGTGCCCAGGCCTTAAGCCTAGCCCGCACTTGTGCCCAGGCCTTAAGCCTAGCCCGCACTTGTGCCCAGGCCTTAAGCCTAGCCCGCACTTGTGCCCAGGCCTTAAGCCTAGCCCGCACTTGTGCCTAGGCCTTAAGCCTAGCCCACACTTGTGCACATGCCTTAAGCCTAGCTGGCACTTGTGGCCCCTGCCTTGATCCTAGCCAGCACTGCACTTGTGCCCAGGCCTTAATTCTAGCCTGCACTTGTGCCCAGGCCTTAAGCCTAGCCTGCACTTGTGCCCAGGCCTTAAGCCTAGCCCGCACTTGTGCCCCCTGCCTTGATCCTAGCCCGCACTTGTGCCCCCTGCCTTGATCCTAGCCCGCACTTGTGCCCAGGCCTTGAGCCTAGCCCGAACTTGTGCCCAGGCCTTAAGCCTAGCCCGCACTTGTGCCCAGGCCTTAAGCCTAGTCCGCACTTGTGCCCAGGCCTTAAGCCTAGCCCGCACTTGTGCCCAGGCCTTAAGCCTAGCCCGCACTTGTGCCCAGGCCTTAAGCCTAGCCCGCACTTGTGCCCAGGCCTTAAGCCTAGCCCGCACTTGTGCCCAGGCCTTAAGCCTAGCCCGCACTTGTGCCCAGGCCTTAAGCCTAGCCCGCACTTGTGCCCAGGCCTTAAGCCTAGCCCGCACTTGTGCCCAGGCCTTAAGCCTAGCCCGCACTTGTGCCAAGGCCTTAAGCCTAGCCCGCACTTTTGCCCAGGCCTTAAGCCTAGCCCGCACTTGTGCCCAGGCCTTAAGCCTAGCCCGCACTTGTGCCCAGGCGTTAAGCCTAGCCCGCACTTGTGCCCAGGCCTTAAGCCTAGCCCGCACTTGTGCCCAGGCCTTAAGCCTAGCCCGCACTTGTGCCCAGGCCTTAAGCCTAGCCCGCACTTGTGCCCAGGCCTTAAGCCTAGCCCGCACTTGTGCCTAGGCCTTAAGCCTAGCCCACACTTGTGCACATGCCTTAAGCCTAGCTGGCACTTGTGGCCCCTGCCTTGATCCTAGCCAGCACTGCACTTGTGCCCAGGCCTTAAGCCTAGCCTGCACTTGTGCCCAGGCCTTAAGCCTAGCCTGCACTTGTGCCCAGGCCTTAAGCCTAGCCCGCACTTGTGCCCCCTGCCTTGATCCTAGCCCGCACTTGTGCCCCCTGGCTTGATCCTAGCCCGCACTTGTGCCCAGGCCTTGAGCCTAGCCCGCACTTGTGCCCAGGCCTTAAGCCTAGCCCGCACATGTGCCCAGGCCTTAAGCCTAGCCCGCACTTGTGCCCAGGCCTTAAGCCTAGCCCGCACTTGTGCCCAGGCCTTAAGCCTTGCCCGCACTTGTGCCCAGGCCTTAAGCCTAGCCCGCACTTGTGCCCAGGCCTTAAGCCTAGCCCGCACTTGTGCCCAGGCCTTAAGCCTAGCCCGCACTTGTGCCCAGGCCTTAAGCCTAGCCCGCACTTGTGCCCAGGCGTTAAGCCTAGCCCGCACTTGTGCCCAGGCGTTAAGCCTAGCCCGCACTTGTGCCCAGGCCTTAAGCCTAGCCCGCACTTGTGCCCAGGCCTTAAGCCTAGCCCGCACTTGTGCCCAGGCCATAAGCCTAGCCCGCACTTGTGCCCAGGCCATAAGCCTAGCCCGCACTTGTGCCCAGGCCTTAAGCCTAGCCCGCACTTGTGCCCAGGCCTTAAGCCTAGCCCGCACTTGTGCCCAGGCCTTAAGCCTAGCCCGCACTTGTGCCCAGGCCTTAAGCCTAGCCCGCACTTGTGCCCAGGCCTTAAGCCTAGCCCGCACTTGTGCCCAGGCCTTAAGCCTAGCCCGCACTTGTGCCCAGGCCTTAAGCCTAGCCCGCACTTGTGCCCAGGCCTTAAGCCTAACCCGCACTTGTGCCCAGGCCTTAAGCCTAGCCCGCACTTGTGCCCCTGCCTTAAGCCTAGCCCGCACTTGTGCCCAGGCCTTAAGCCTAGCCCGCACTTGTGCCCAGGCTTTAAGCCTAGCCCGCACTTGTGCCCAGGCCTTAAGCCTAGCCCGCACTTGTGCCCAGGCCTTAAGCCTAGCACGCATTTGTGCCCAGGCCTTAAGCCTAGCCCGCACTTGTGCCCCGGCCTTAAGCCTAGCCCGCACTTGTGCCCCGGCCTTAAGCTTAGCCCGCACTTGTGCCCCGGCCTTAAGCTTAGCCCGCACTTGTGCCCAGGCCTTAAGCCTAGCCCGCACTTGTGCCCCGGCCTTAAGCCTAGCCCACACTTGTGCCCTGGCCTTAAGCCTAGCCCGCACTTGTGCCCCGGCCTTAAGCCTAGCCCGCACTTGTGCCCCGGCCTTAAGCCGAGCCCGCACTTGTGCCCCGGCCTTAAGCCGAGCCCACACTTGTGCCCCGGCCTTAAGCCGAGCCCGCACTTGTGCCCCGGCCTTAAGCCGAGCCCGCACTTGTGCCCCGGCCTTAAGCCGAGCCCGCACTTGTGCCCCGGCCTTAAGCCGAGCCCGCACCAGTGCCCCTGCCTTAAGCCGAACCCGCACTTGTGCCCCTGCCTTAAGCCGAGCCCGCACTTGTGCCCCTGCCTTAATCCTAGCCCGCACTTGTTGCCCCTGCCTTAAGCCTAGCCCGCACTTGTGCCCCCTGCCTTAAGCCTAGCCCGCACTTGTGCCCCTGCCTTAAGCCTAGCCCGCACTTGTGCCCAGGCCTTGAGCCTAGCACGCACTTGTGCCCAGGCCTTAAGCCTAGCCCGCACTTGTGCCCCGGCCTTAAGCCTAGCCCGCACTTGTGCCCCGGCCTTAAGCTTAGCCCGCACTTGTGCCCCGGCCTTAAGCTTAGCCCGCACTTGTGCCCAGGCCTTAAGCCTAGCCCGCACTTGTGCCCCGGCCTTAAGCCTAGCCCGCACTTGTGCCCCGGCCTTAAGCCGAGCCCGCACTTGTGCCCCTGCCTTAAGCCTAGCCCGCACTTGTGCCCCAGCCTTAAGCCTAGCCCGCACTTGTGCCCCTGCCTTAAGCCTAGCCCGCACTTGTGCCCAGGCCTTAATCCTAGCCCGCACTTGTGCCCAGGCCTTAAGCCTAGCCCGCACTTGTGCCCAGGCCTTAAGCCTATCCCCGCACTTTTGCCCAGGCCTTAAGCCTAGCCCGCACTTGTGCCCAGGCCTTAAGCCTAGCCCGCACTTGTGCCCAGGCCTTAAGCCTAGCCCGCACTTGTGCCAAGGCCTAAAGCCTAGCCCGCACTTGTGCCCAGGCCGTAAGCCTAGCCCGCACTTGTGCCCAGGCCTTAAGCCTAGCCCGCACTTGTGCCCCGGCCTTAAGCCTAGCCCGCACTTGTGCCCAGGCCTTAAGCCTAGCCCGCACTTGTGCCCAGGCCTTAAGCCTAGCCCGCACTTGTGCCCAGGCCTTAAGCCTGGCTGGCACTTGTGCCCATGCCTTAAGCCTAGCTGGCACTTGTGGCCCCTGCCTTGATCCTAGCCAGCACTGCACTTGTGCCCAGGCCTTAAGCCTAGCCCGCACTTGTGCCCAGGCCTTAAGCCTAGCCCGCACTTGTGCCCCCTGCCTTGATCCTAGCCCGCACTTGTGCCCCTGCCTTAAGCCTAGCCCGCACTTGTGCCCAGGCCTTAAGCCTAGCCCGCACTTGTGCCCAGGCTTTAAGCCTAGCCCGCACTTGTGCCCAGGCCTTAAGCCTAGCCCGCACTTGTGCCCAGGCCTTAAGCCTAGCACGCACTTGTGCCCAGGCCTTAAGCCTAGCCCGCACTTGTGCCCCCTGCCTTGATCCTAGCCAGCACTTGTGCCCAGGCCTTAAGCCTAACCCGCACTTGTGCCCAGGCCTTAAGCCTAGCCTGCACTTTTGAGACCCTTGAATGCTTGTTTGTTTGTTTTTGTCTTCAGCTTCATGTTGGTTATGCACATAGGGCCAGCTTTACGCTCTTCGCTCTTGTCCCGTCTGAATGCGCATGCACGACTGTAATTGGGGAAGAAGGCATTACCCATTTACGGAGGACAGACAAGAAGTGCCTGGTCGCTTGGAGCATGGGGTTATGGAGAGGCTCCGCACTGTATAACAAAGGATCTAGTCCTAAATGTCCAAGTACAGAGTAGAGGGGTGAAAGCTAGCTCTTCACCCCTATGGGTGCCTAACCCTTTATGCAAAGAGTGCAAAGAGTTAGCTGAATGCCTTAAGCCTAGCCAGCACTTGTGCCCCCTGCCTTGATCCTGGCCAGCACTGCACTTGTGCCCAGGCCTTAAGCCTAGCCCGCACTTGTGCCCAGGCCTTAAGCCTAGCCCGCACTTGTGCCCAGGCCTTAAGCCTAGCCCGCACTTGTGCCCAGGCCTTAAGCCTAGCCCGCACTTGTGCCCAGGCCTTAAGCCTAGCCCGCACTTGTGCCCAGGCGTTAAGCCTAGCCCGCACTTGTGCCCAGGCCTTAAGCCTAGCCCGCACTTGTGCCCAGGCCTTAAGCCTAGCCCGCACTTGTGCCCAGGCCTTAAGCCTAGCCCGCACTTGTGCCCAGGCCTTAAGCCTAGCCCGCACTTGTGCCCAGGCCTTAAGCCTAGCCCGCACTTGTGCCCAGGCCTTAAGCCTAGCCCGCACTTGTGCCCAGGCCTTAAGCCTAGCCCGCACTTGTGCCTAGGCCTTAAGCCTAGCCCACACTTGTGCACATGCCTTAAGCCTAGCTGGCACTTGTGGCCCCTGCCTTGATCCTAGCCAGCACTGCACTTGTGCCCAGGCCTTAATTCTAGCCTGCACTTGTGCCCAGGCCTTAAGCCTAGCTTGCACTTGTGCCCAGGCCTTAAGCCTAGCCCGCACTTGTGCCCCCTGCCTTGATCCTAGCCCGCACTTGTGCCCCCTGCCTTGATCCTAGCCCGCACTTGTGCCCAGGCCTTGAGCCTAGCCCGAACTTGTGCCCAGGCCTTAAGCCTAGCCCGCACTTGTGCCCAGGCCTTAAGCCTAGTCCGCACTTGTGCCCAGGCCTTAAGCCTAGCCCGCACTTGTGCCCAGGCCTTAAGCCTAGCCCGCACTTGTGCCCAGGCCTTAAGCCTAGCCCGCACTTGTGCCCAGGCCTTAAGCCTAGCCCGCACTTGTGCCCAGGCCTTAAGCCTAGCCCGCACTTGTGCCCAGGCCTTAAGCCTAGCCCGCACTTGTGCCCAGGCCTTAAGCCTAGCCCGCACTTGTGCCCAGGCCTTAAGCCTAGCCCGCACTTGTGCCAAGGCCTTAAGCCTAGCCCGCACTTTTGCCCAGGCCTTAAGCCTAGCCCGCACTTGTGCCCAGGCCTTAAGCCTAGCCCGCACTTGTGCCCAGGCGTTAAGCCTAGCCCGCACTTGTGCCCAGGCCTTAAGCCTAGCCCGCACTTGTGCCCAGGCCTTAAGCCTAGCCCGCACTTGTGCCCAGGCCTTAAGCCTAGCCCGCACTTGTGCCCAGGCCTTAAGCCTAGCCCGCACTTGTGCCTAGGCCTTAAG